>NC_092858.1:135437700-135470731 GCF_032062135.1 Pyxicephalus adspersus
AAAACAATACAAAGGTGGAAGAACATGGAAAGTATGGAGGCATAGAAAGAGAGAGAAAGTGCTTGCAATGGAAAAAAAAGAGGCAATTACACATCAGAAGGTCAATAAACAGGCATAACGCTATCTATAGGCCAGATATTGAAGTAGAGGACATATGGGGCATCCGGTACTATATCCAAGGCTCCCACGTTTTCTGAAGGTTTCATTGGTATCATTTAAAATGCTTTACAGTATTTCATTCATAAATATAATATTCTAGGAGTCTCCTTTTTTTACAGGAAAGCATCTGGAAGAGCAGAATATTCAATTGATACTTCTTCCCTAACATCATACAGGACTGCCTGTCCCAAAAGGATAATTGCTCTTCCTTATTTTCTTTGTTACTCACTACAAAATGTACTGTAGCCTGATAACTAGACTTGGTGTTCAGCTTCAGCTCTGTGTCAAAGTTCATCTGAGCTTCGGTCATTTTGGCCAAGGCTGAACAAAATTGTTCTGAAGGAAAATATTTTTACATGAAGCTGACATTTCAGATTTGCAGGGTCACCCATGTTCTCCTATGATAGTGTATCCTCTCCAGTCTTGGAGAGCCTAAATAAATTGGGCACTATATCTGTCAATGACAGGTGCAGCAAATGGTTCGGCTAATCTAATCAGCAGACAACAAAAGGCTGTCAATGAACGAGGACCGGATTGACCGAGCCGTATGTCATACTTTCACTGGCTGTGGTATAAACATAAAAAAGACACATCCATAAAAAAGTTCTAAAAGTGCAATATATTTTTCTATAATTTAGTGTCAGCCAATAACAATGTTGCTATAGAGTGATGAACTGCAGATCTGTCTATTTATTTGGACGGCACCTCCCAAAGTCAAAGCCTAATTATTTATCAGGCTAATATTGCTTAGCTAAATAAGCAATACATAAATAAAATAAGCAATAAGCAAATAAGCAATAAATAAATCTACATGGTTAATGTGAGCAGTTTTATGGGGGTTCATGGTACTGTGTCAATAAACATTATTTTTTACTATGCAGTTTTATGCAAAGTAATGTTAAAAGGTGTATTCTTTCTCATACATTTGATCTGGCCATACAGTTAAATCTACAGAGTGCATTTTAAAAGCTATTACAATGTACAATGGTAAATTAGAATGTGTTGTAACCCATAACAGGCAATGTAATTTCTAAAAACAACTGATTACATTTCATTGGTTGCTGTGCTAAAATGCTGTTTGCTCATCTTACTTTAAATGCGGCCTGGTGGAAAGTATATTAATACCCTACTGTATTAGTAAATATCTATTTACTATGCTATTGCAATTAATATCAAACCTGCATGTAATATAAGTTAGATATATTTTCAGTTACTTCAAAAGATATCAATTTACTAGCTAAAGTCCATCCTTAAATTTTATGTTCTTTTTTATATATATTTTAGACATCAATGCCATGCATACATAGAAATAGAGATATGTATTCTAACCTGCCAATCATTAGCATATATTTGTCCAGTTTTACACATGCAGGACATAATAATGTAGGTTAATAATAAATAAAAACAAATACTTGATTTGGAAAATTTTTAGAAAAATAAAATAGAAAAAAAAGCATCTGGAGATATTTATGTCTGTGTATTGTAGTGCTACCAAAATGTTCATATAACCTGTTTTTTTTACAAAAAATACTTTGTTTTATTATATCTTTTTGCAAAAAGTCAAATATCTTAATATCCCCTTTGGAATTAAATAATAAATTCATGGTTCTTTTTTATTTGGGCGTGAAATTTTCAATACAATTGCACTGTATCAAGGGCAGGATGTTTAATATTTTATCGATTGACCATTGATAAGGTGTACTATGTTGGTAATATAGGTATTATTTAAATTGTTTGTTTTCTTTGTTTTACTACAGCTTTCCTTTGTCATCAGTGTCATCAACAGTTTTTTTTTCCCAAAAAGGTTGCTGAGTTATTCCTGAACTAATAATGTCAACTTTTCATTTGTAAGGTTATCTACAGGACTGTTGGTAGGACTTGAGGACAGATATATTTTAATTGTTCTGCAGGTTGATTATAATATACCATTATAACTGTATAAAGGTAAGATACATCATAGTATACAATTCCTATGCAGTTCTTATGGGGTGTAGAAATAAAAAAACAATATGTTTTATCACCAAGAAACAAGAAGAAAAGGTAGATGGAGAAGAAGTAACTGGGAAAGTGTTGTAAATGGCAACAACTAGAAATATTTTGACTCATCCCCAATCCAGCTATGTCTCCTTTATCTTTCTTCAAAATGCTTTTAACTAATAAGACGCTTTCTCCTTTTGACCATACAAAGCTGCAGACTCCACATATTCAGGTCACACATAGAATGGTGCTGTATTCTTCGCCACACTCTAACATTAACAAAGGTTTTCTCAGTTGAAAGAGGTTCTGAATGATTTGAGCACAGTGGGAGATCACCATTAAGCGCTATTGGGAAGCAATTTCGAATCAGCAAATCAACTAAGTATTTTCAGCTCTATCTTCTATGCTTTTGAATGGCTTATTTACTTTCTAACTAGCCTGCGTGCAGTTTTCCTGATAACGGTACAGCATATCCAGGACGAGGTTACTGTAATGCTCCATTAGTTGCTGGTTTGAGTTCTTTTCAGTGGCAAGCCTTTGAGTTTTCTTTTTCTATACAGCTCTTATTCTGAAACCACAATTGTCCAAATTGTCTTCTAAAATGATGGGTTAACTGTCTGCATGGGCAATCGTATAAAAGAAACCCCTCCAAATTGAAATAAACAGTGATGGATTCGGTGTTAGCCACTCAGCCAATTACAGAAAGGTCAGCTCGCTTTGATCTCAAGTCTAATTTGCCCAGTAGCACCAATCATGGCAGTGCACGGACGTAAAATTGCGTTGCAACAGAATAGAAAAAAAAATAAAAGAACGGATGCTATAGAATATTGTATAGGATGTTCAGACATTGGTTTACTAATAGGCTTACTAGTTTGAAACTGCAAGCCATCACTAGAGTAAGGTTGGGGCACGCCGAATATATGTCATTATAATCACATTATTGGCTAAAGACGGTTTCCAAAAATGTTCTTAAGTGGTAGAATTATAATCAGCAAATCTACAGTACAAATAGGAAAATTTCACCAAGTGTTTCTTTGCTGATATGACATGGGTAGGTAATGCAAAGCACTAATGCATTCCCTGTGGGAAATGGCACAGTGTGAGGCAATTCTTAAATTTCCCCCATCCTTTACATCTATTAAATCATGGTTTGGTCAGGCCTGCTTTGAGTTGACATAATAGTTACTCTAATGCCATGAAATAGTGTTTTGGAATATTATATTTCTATTAAATCTGTTTCCTGGAATGACCTGCAGTACAGTGCACTGCTAAAACTGGACTGAAGGCCCCCATAGACCAACGCATATGTATGTTTTTTAATACGGAAGGGGTTCTGTTTCATTTAAAGTAAACATCCAGTTTCAATCAGCCAGTGGGAGAAACAAGCACAAAATAACTGCACAGCACTTGATTCGATTAAAAAACATGTTTTACATTTATTTAGCTTTACATGAAAGTTTGTACTTCAAAATCAACATAATATGATATGCAGCAGCAGTACAAGAAATTACTATGTAGACAAAAAAAATCTATGTATTCCTAAAGTCACTTTGCATAATGGCCCTGTATTGGTTATTATAATAATAATATAATATTTCTACATCAAGGCTTGATGTATGTGCCCAGATCAAACAACAGTAAATACATTTCACTGCCCACACTGAACATTTTTGAAATTACCTTGCCCATCAGTACTACAGAAAATGTGCGCGTCGGTTCTATTTAGAATGCCATTCGTGCAAATGACTGAACCAACCATATATTGTTAAAATGATATATATTTTAATCCAAGCCTGTATGGCACTTTCTTCTTGTCTGGCAATGAAGCACTGCTTTTGGTGGACCTTTTGGGCAGCATTTTGCAAAATAAGTTTATCAAGCACATCCTCAATGTTGCCAAGTTCAAGCAAAATACAGATTTATTTAGCTTCATGACTAAGTACTGCTAGACAAAACTCGTCAATGAGCTGCCTAAATTTTTTAATCACATGTGTTGAAGTGTGAATAAAGCAAATACTGCAGATCACGCCTTATTTGTGAGTATTTTTCAATTTGTTGGGATTAGGCAAGCTCTGAAGAGCTGTTGGCATTGCCTATGTTTATTAGTAGAACCAGTGTTGATTTCCTAGTAGCAGCAGGGCTGTATAAAAGCACATCATATATGCAGCGCTAGGTCCCAGGTTTGAATCCCGTCCAGTCCAAAACACTCTCTGAATGGAGCTTGCATGTACTCCTCGTGTTTGCATGGGTTTCCTCCGGGTACTCTGGTTTCCTCCCTCGTTCCAAAAACATGGAGTTAGGTTAATTGGCTTCCCCCCAAATTGGCCTTAGACTGTGTTAATGACATACTATGGATTGTGAGACCCTATGTGGAACAGCTAATGATATATCAAAAGACTTTGTAAAGCGCTGCAAAATGTTGGTGTTATATAAATAAGTTAATAATATAAAAACCCATTGTTGTTGACTGGCTTCCAGAAAGTTATGTCTGCTAGCATAAAAGATTATATTTTTCATCAGGGACACATAAATTAGGGTCACAACTTAGGGGTACAAATGGGGGCAGTTGAAATATGCATAATAACAAAAAATTGAAAACAGCTTTTAATGATATTATAACTAAAACTTAAATTTTATATTATTTTATTGATGGAGTTTACATCTACAACTTTTTTTCTGCCTTTAATTGTATGATATAGGGCCTTGTAAATAATTATATGCCAGTGATAGATAAATAAAGAGCAATGTTAATAATACTATTATTTGCATATATATAGTTTTAACATCATTAACAATTTTTGGCAACAAATGTTACATACATCTATACAAATAAACTCCAAATTGTCTAAAACTATTTTTTTTAATAAAACATTTCAAAACTACAAATAACAGCAGCCATTGATACTTAAAAAGAAGTATTCTCAAATATAACTTGACACATTTCATGGTGATTTAAATCTGAGAAAATGCATATCCATATCACCAAACAAAATCTTAACAGGCTCTATATATTGTGTGTTGTATACTCATACTTCAACTTACATACTGGGGATGTAATGTCCAAAAGAGAGGAAAGAAATGCTTGAAATGGTCAAGATAGGATTAAAAATAACTGTGAAATATGTCAAGTTCATTTTAATAGGACAGAAAAATTGTGTGACTTTTTACTTTTTGGGTATCAATGTTATTTGTTCCATGGAAACTGTTTTAAAGAGGAACTAAACTCAAAAGTGCCTACAACAAAAAAGAAATCCCATTACCTTCAATCCCACAGGGCAGTCCGATCCATCCAGTGGTCTCTTCCATCAGGTCCGGTGTCATCCCGGCATCCGTCCCTAAGCCAGCATGCTGGGCACCACCGCCTTCGTCTTTTTTTACGTGTTTTTCTTCCTACGTCACTCGACCCAGGTGGGAGATCTGGTGACGTAGGTTGAAAAAAAAAACTTTTTCCGCATACATTTTTTTTCCCTACGAGCAAATTATAACTTTTTAAGGACCACAAAAGTTCCCAATTATATTTTATTTTAGTTTTGACATCAATACTGAAATGACATAAACATGCTTTATTTTCCCTCCATATAAATATTTAACAAGGCAAAATTTAAGACACAAAGAACAAAAAAAAATGGTCCTCATCAATCCTAAATCATTATTTCTTTAGGAAATTGTGGAATGTGAAATGTATCCCTGGAGTGCTAATGAATTGTATTAGGTTATTGGAATGCTCATTAGAAGCAAGACTTCTGTTCTTACTTGCAGTTTTCTTGATTCTCACTAGAGGGCCTCTCTCTTATTGCATATACAAGACAATTCATTATAGGTGTGTGAAAAGCTTTCAGGTTGATAATATTTGAGTAAGCAATTCGACAGATATAGAATGCTTGTTCAGTTTGACATTTTAATTTGATTTACATGTTAGCATCAGAATAAAAAAAATAACAATGCAGTGCTCATTTTTATGACTTTGTTTAAGTGCAGCCTGCACAATACATTTATTTCTAAAGAAAGCTGACAGAGCAGTCACTCAGCTGTCTAAGGATGATGGGAAATAAACAGCTTAAGAAGTGGAAAGGTACACACCAGAGTCAGAATGTTCCTTTTTATATAACATTATTGTACTTTATGATGTTTGTACATTATTTCTGATACTGCTAATGAAGCATGTAAAAGGAAAAGTTGACTTATTTTTTATATATATATAAAATGAGTATTTCCTTCACCCCTTTGCATGAATAAAACATTTAACAGTGTACTTCAGCACAACTAAAATCTCCCTTACTTCCAATCAGCTTGCCTTAGGCCAACATATTGTTAAGCAGTTTAGCATTTTTTCTATTACAATTTACCACATATGTTAAGCTGAGGATGGGGTGAAATTATGGTCGGTCTACCTAGTACCCTTTTTCTTACACCAGAATAATGCCATTGTTCCCAATGGCCAGGTACCATCTGCTGGTTGCATGTGTTGAACTGTAGGGATATGATGAAGTGCTTTATGCACTGACTTATCAACAGGAAAAAAGATTTATGCCACACAATATTATTTTTACGTTATTGCTGCAAAAGCTGGAGAAATGGTCCATACCAGTATTTTAAGGAAGTCCAATTTTTCTCTAAACAGTATTTAAAACTGAACTGTGGGTATAAGTCAAAACATTAGCCCAATATATTAGAATTACTAAAGCTGCGTATGCACGTTGGATTTTTTTGTGATTGGAAAGGATCTTTCACAATCCCTTCCAACAACAAAAGACTGAGAGATGCATTAAGGATCGCTGTACATACAGAGCAGTTCTGCCCTATGGAGAGGGACGGGGGGAACAAGCGAGCAGCAACCCACTTCCATTGTGGTTGTTTGTATATCTGAAACAATAATAGGACGAGAATCATCGGACATGTGTACATAGCCAAAAGGGAGCCTTATCTCTCTATCTTCTTTTTATTTGTTTTCATTGTGTTATCAGAGGTAAGCTGGATAGTACAGCTTCCATTGTAGTTCCACTGCTATTAAAGCCAACATGGTGACCAGGGCTTGGAGGAATGTTCAGATGGGACTAATAGTTGAAGCAGTGTGCAGAGGTGACCTGTTTACCCTTATTGTGGCACAGTGCTTTTCTGACTTTCAGTCTGTAATTCAGGAAGTCATCAATGGGTTTACAGCTTATATGAACTGAAAAGAAAATTATTACAGTTTAACCTCCGTGATGTGGACTTTATGATTTTATATAAGAAGGAATCGTAAAATAAATTATATACAATGCTTTTGCCTCATACCAGCAATTACTTTATCAAAGGATGTGACTTCTAGTCTCTGGACCTTTGTGACCTCTCAACATACATCAAGCTTGTCACCAACAGACCAATGTCCTACCAGATGTACAAATATTGTTAATTTTTTTTATTGACACTTAACACAACCCCTGCATAGGCATTATTTTATGTAAAGAGGTTCCCAGAAAAAGGGTAACTGTGTTCATACTGCACCAATATATACACTTTATTGAGAGTAGAGGTAGAACAAAGAACAGAACGAGGGGTTTTAAGACTAAATGTATTCACATTACATTGTTACATCGCTTATGTATGTCCCTTACCTACCCAGGTTCAACTGATATCCTACATTCCTTGTTACTCCCATCAGTCTGTCCATATTCTGGGCCCAAAGCAATTATATTTAAACAACAGGCAAAGTGATGTGGGGACCCTGGTCACGTGGCCAAATCCTAAATGCCAAATTATAAGTGCAATGGGAATTAATCCAGGGAATTAGAACGGAATTGGACATCCAATTACAATCTGCAACTACCATCTCCTGCCTTTGGACTGATTTATCCATCTGGACTCCAACATACCTCTACTGCTGCCTTTCCGAACTGCTATTTCACCAAGCTATCTCTGTGACTGACTCATCATATCCCACTCCTGGAACTCAACACGCTTATAAGCTTTACTACAACCCACATTACAGGACTGGCTTTCATGGACTGTTTGCCACTTTGTTTATTGCACTCATATTGTTATCAATTATCTGTATTATTCACCCTGCACTCTCTATGCTGGCTCTTTCCCTCCCCTCCCCAGTCTGATAACTCATTATCTCTCTGCTCCTTCACTCCACTGCTTTCTCTGTCTGTGCTCCTGCACCTTTTTTTTCTACTGCTACTTTCAAGTGACATCTCACCCAACCCTGGTCCCCCCCCACAGCCTCTCTCTTTTACACACTTTCATCAAGATACTCCCTTCTCCTAACCTCATCCCTATTCACCCTACCCATACCCTTTCCTCTTCTGACTCTGCCTCTGCACTGTACACATACCCCACAGACCTGGCAACAGAGTAGGGGGTGGTGTGGAGTCCTTTCCACCCCGCCCTCTCTCATTCTCACCTCTGTCCATCTTTTCAGCCCCTTACCCCTCATTGTTGCTGTTGTCTACTGCTCACCTGGCCCAGTATCACAATTTTTTGATAACTTTGCCTCTTGGCTCCTACACATTCTTTCTCATGACCTGCCCACCCTAATCCTCTGTTACTTTAATGTTTAAAGCAGTGGATGAGCTATGGAACTCTTGCCCCCTTTGCCACATCCCAGACCTGGTCAATGGCAGAGAAATACCTGTAACCTTGTCTACAACCTATTCTCAAACTGCCTTAAATTCCTAACTCTCACTCTCTCTAAAATCACATCTCCAAATAGAGCTGCCACTCTTTTCAACCACGCGCTTTCTCTGGCTCTGTAAACAGTTAGCTACGCCACCTTCCGCTACCCCCGTCCTGCTAACTCCTATCCCTGGCACAAACCCACACCATTGAGCTACAAAAGCCTGTTCATGCAACTGAGCATAGGTGGAGAAAATCTGGCCTCAACACTGACTTCATGGACTACAAAGCCAGACTACAAAACTTTAACACTGAGCTCACTGTCAACAAGCAAAATTATTTTTCCGCTGTCATTTCCTCTCAAGCTTCCAACTCACGCAGCCTCTTCTCAAAAATTGATTCCATCCTAAACCCCACACCTGCTCCACCCACAACAACCTTCTCTGCTCAAGACATTGCCACCTACTTTAGAGATAAAATTTACAAAATCGGACATGATGTCTCTGCTCACCGGGCCAATCCAACCATATCCAACCATATCCACCCCTTCCACCAGTATGTCATCACTGGCCTCCCTCGGCCCTGTTACTGTGGATGAAGTCTCCTCTCTTCTCTCATCATCTCCATCTACTACCTGTCCGCTTGACCCAATTCCCTTTGATCACTCTGTGCCCATTCCTCCACCCTGGCCCCCAGCCTAACCCAACTTTTCAACCTCTCTTTTCTACTGGTATCTACCTCTCCACTTTCAAACATGCCATCATTCTCATTCTCACTAGACCCCTCCCTACCTTCTAGCTACCGTCCTATCTCCCTTCTCCCTTATGTTTCCAAACTTCTTGAGCGCCTTGTCTACAAAAGACTCACCGATTACCTGAGCATCAACTCTCTCCTTGACCCTCTCCAGTTTGGTTTTCGAGCTGCCCATTCCACCGAAGCAGCCCCTACTAAAGAGGCCAATGACCTCATGGGAGCTAAGTCTCAAGGCAACTTTTCCCTCCTCTTTCTCCTTGATCATTCCTCTGCTTTTGACATTGTTGATCAACCACTTCTAATACAAATCATGTGCTCCATCGGTATCTGTGACACTGCTCCCTCTTGGTTTGCTTCTTATCTGTCTGACCGCTCCTTTAAATTTCTTTCAATATTAATTCCTCCTCTCCCACTCTCCTTCCTGTTGGTGTTCCCCAAGGGTCAGTCCTTGGACCAGTTCTCCTCTCTCTGTACACCTTCTCTTGGTAGTCCATTGCCTCCTTTAGTTTACAGTACCATCTGTATGCTGATGACACTCAAATCTATCTGTCCACCCCTGACTTGTCTCCTTCAGTGCTGGATAAGGTCTCACGCTGCCTGTCAGCCAACTCCTTGTACATGCTCTCATCATCTCTCGACTGAACTACTGTAACATCCTCCTCTCTGGTATTCCACTACCTCGACTCTCTCCTCTACAATTTATTATGAATACTGCAGGCAGAATTATCCAACCTTTCCACAGCTCCTCTTCTGCTGCATCTCGTTACAGTTCTCTTCACTGGCTTCCATTTCAGCTTTGAATTCAAATTCAAGCTCCTGTGCTTTGCCTGCAAATCCCTCCACAGTTCTTGTCCCGCTTACCTTTCTTTCCTGGTAAAAAAAATACTCCCCCCACCACTCTCTCTACTCCTCCGATGACCTACAACAGACTTCCTAACTCATAACCTCATCACAAGCACGGCTCCAATACTTTTCTAGAGCTGCCCCAACTCCCTGGAATGGTCTACCTCATCCTATTTGGCTTGTTCCTACTTTCTGCTCATTTAAAAGAGCACTCAAAACGAATTTTTTCAAACTTGCCTACCCATCTTCTTCTGTATTTTAAAATTATCACTACTTCCCACCACTACATATCTCCCCTGCTATTGTGTGGTATTTGCCCCACCTTCTAGATTGTAAGGGCAGGGTCCCCTCCTCCTGTGTTACTGTCTGTATTCATCTGTCATTTGCAACCTCTATTTAATGTACAGTGCTGCGTAACATGTTGGCACTATATAAATCCTGTTTATTAACCACCTGACCAATAAGCCCGACCTTGGTATGGGCTAAAAAAAGTTACTATTTTTGATAAGCCCGAACTTTTCTCACTGTATGTAAATACAGTGAGAAAAGTTCGGGTTTATGGATCACTTACCTGGTCCCGCTGTGATTGTCCATCCGTCGTGTTCCAGCGTCGGGTGTCCTCTCCAGGAAGAAGAAGCCGGCCGGCTTCTTCTTCTAAACCGGCCGGCTTTTTCTCCCTCCGTTCTGTCCAGCGTCGATCGCAAAAAAAAAAAATACTCACCTTCTCCCTCCGCTCCTCCGGACACGTCTTCTCTCTTCTGTCTTCAGCCGGCAAGTGCAGTGACGATCACCGGGGTTTCCCGGTGACGTCGCTGCATGCGTCGGCGCGAGAGGGAGGCGGGGCGGGAAATTCAAAATTTTGAATTGAGTTCCTTTGCATTGAACTCAATACAAAAAAGCTGTATTGAAACTCAATACAAAAAAGCTGTATTGAATATATATATAATTGTATTATATATATATTAGTTAAGCTACTGTACATTACATTATACACTATTTTTTTTTTAAACTTTTTTTTAGTTTTTTTTTTAAAGGTTTTTTTTATGTTTTATAAAAAAAAAATTTATTATTAAATTTATAAAATTTTGGACATATTTCGGTGAGTTATGCGGTAATTCAGTGAATTAGAGCCTACAATCCAAAATAAATTTCCATGCAAAAAATGTAACACTTTTTGCGTGGAAGTTTGGAAAGAATACGCGTACGCGTCCCTCGGCGATTCCTGATGATGTCCGTGCATGCGCCCGTCGATGGGGGTCGTAGCGGGAAATTCAAATATTTTGTATTGGATTCAATACAAAGTTCTGTATCCAGTCCAATACAAAATAATACAAAATATATTTATGTGGTTTTGTCTATAGGTATGTGACGTTGGACGGTTGGACACTAGGGAGGTGTTTTAGAAAAATATATTATTATACAGTATACCGAATTATCGCATTTTCAGTATTTTTCATTTATTTATGTATTCTTGTTTAAGCTGATTTTTGTGTATTTTAATTTTATTAAAAGTATTCATTTTTTTTTTACATGATTGTGTGTTTCAAACATTTTTTATATTCATGATATCTACTAGAACCCTGTTCGGACATATTTCTGCAAGTTACAGGTCTACAATTTAAAAAAAAAAAAATTCATTAAAACCTGTAACGCTTTTGGAACAGAAATCTAGACCTCAGTGTAACGCCCAGGTGGTTAATAATAATAATAATATTATTATTCATAATATGTCAGTTTATCCAATGCCCATTAGAATGTAATGGGATCAGAATTTGCAAACTAGACAGTATGTAACTACTTAAGTTTACCCGTAAGGTGTCTGTAAAGTCGTATAGACTGTATAACATCTTTTTACCAGACGCGTTTCACCTATTGGCTTCCTCAGGGGTATGTAGGCTTAACTAGTTATAGGTAAGGGTAAGTATACAGCAATAGTATTGGGAGTTCAGGGTGGTATTGGTGGGTGCATGAGTAGAAGATAACACTGGGAAACAATTTTGAACAAATTTTTTGTTGATTTTAATTTTTAAGCTTATTTACACCAAATTAGGTATGCTGATTCTGAAAGTGCAGTTAGTTTTCTTCTATCACGTCAGTTTTATTTCTCTACCGCTTATATTAATGCGATTACTGTAGGGTGGATTTGTATAGGCTATTCAATTACACGCAAGACAGTGTGGTCAGAGGTTGTGCGCTGCTCTACGTAGTGAATAAGCAAAATTTATTTTTCTACTCACACACTTATTTTTTGACATTCAGATCATGTCTGGCTCTGCTGTTTCACGTCGTTTAAGTTCTTAAACAACCCTGATATATTTTGTTATATCTGTTTCACCATTCCCAGTCAAAGACATCAGCTCATTTGTAGAGCAAGCCTATAAACTTAAAATTGGTGATCAAGATAAGTCTTGGGCCCTCATAAGGCGTGCAAATAGTGTGCCGAGGGTTTACAGATGTGGACAAAGGGAACACGTGATAAGATGCCATTTGGTATACCTATGGTTTGTCGAGAGCCAGGAGATCATTCAGTGACTGTTACTTTCGTATATTGAAAACTTTAGGATATAACAAGAAAAATAAATGTAACATAGAGTATCCTAGTCTACCATCGGCTATATGCCCAGTGGCCCATTCAGATGAAATCCCAGTGCTGGTTTTTGTTACACTACCCTCTCTTGAAGAACATGAATATGGTGATGAACTAGGTGACAAAAATGATGAAGAGTTTGAAATTGAAGAGGACTCTGTTTGTAAGGGATATGATCAGCATGAGTTGAGTGATATGGCACGTGATTTGGTACTATCAAAGATAGATTTAGAACTCCTAGCATCAAGACTGCATGAGAAAAACTTACTTGAAAAAGGAACAAAGATATCATACTTTCGAACCAGAGAAATTGCATTTCTGCAGTACTTTAGAACTGTGACTTTATGTATTGCCATAACATACCTGGTTTAATGGAGGAATTGGGAATTCCAATCTATAACTTAACTGAATGGCGACTATTCATCAATAGCTCAAAGTGGAGCTTAAAGTGTGTCCTACTTCACAATGGCAATATATTTGGGTCAGTCCCGATTGGCCATTCAGCTTCTCTTTGTGAAGAATATGCACTCATAAAGAGAGTCATTGAGCAATTTCACCAACACAATTGGATCATCTGTGTTGACCTTAAAATGGTATGCTTCCTTCTTGGTTAGCAATGTGAATACACCCTGTTATCGGTGCATGTGGGACAGCAGAGCTCGTGAGAGGCATTGGGTGGAAAGGAATTGAACTCCAAGATCTGCCCTAAAACCAGGTGATCCAAACATTCTACATTAGCCACTTGTTGATAGAAAGAATATTATATTCCCGCCTCTGCACATGAAACTGGGTCTGATGAAGCAGTTTGTTAAAGCTTTGCCAAGGAGACTGTTTCAATACCTCATTTTGGCATTTCCTAGCCTGTCATTTGAGAAAATAAAGGTCGGTGTGTTTGATGGTCCAGAGATTCAGCAGCTCATCCAAGATGAACATTTCATCAGGACAATGTCAGAAGTCGAAAATAATTCTTGGTTATCATTCAAAGCCATTGTCATGGACTTATTTGAAAACACACAAGCAAATAATTACACAGAAATTGTCCAGAAATTCTTGGAGAGCTACAAAATGCTTGGTTGCAATATGAGCATTAAGGTGCATTTTCTGCATAGCCATCTTTCTAACTTCCCGGAAAACCTTGGTCCAGTCACTGATGAGCAAGGTGAACGATTCCACCAAGATTTGAAGGTCATGGAAGGATGGTATCTGGGTAGATGGGATGTACATATGATGGCTGACTATTGTTGGAGCATCTGGCGGGAACACTGAACACTCCAGAAAAAGCTATAGGCGTAAATCTTTACCTTAACCGCTTAGTCAATTCATTTTCAAATGTTTTACTGTAAAAAAAAATGTCATAGAGTAACAATCAAATCCTTTGTTTGAAAAAAATAAATTTAAATAAACAGTACATTCAAGTTGTTCTTTCATTATTTTTTCATTTTATGTAAAATTTGTATGTTTTTGGACAAAAATGGACGGTACCCTGTATCATAAAAACTTTATGTGATAGCAAAAACTGAGGTCATTTCTGGATTCACCACCCAAAAATTAGTAAAAACAAGTGTAAGTTTTAACTCAACAAAAAATGCATTCCCCAATGTAATCAAATATAATCAACATAAAAAAGCTGACTGGAAGAGTTGCAGCAACTATTGTATTGGTTCGTTTAACCCAGGAGTGCCCAACAGGTGGATGGCGATCTACCGGTAGATCGCAAAGGCAACAAGAGTAGATCATGGGGCCCTGCCTTTCAAAATAAACTCCACCGCACACAGGAAGTCACAGGAGGCACACAGAAGTCCAACTTTTTTGTTGGTAGATCATTTTGACTTGGTCATTTTAAAAGTAGCTCACAAGCCAAAAAAATGTGGGCACCCCTGGTTTAACCCATCCTGGGTTGTTCATTTGTATTAAGCTAATCTTTTTGCTGTTAAAAACTCATGCACAACAGAAAAAAATTAGACTAGCTACATTTTATTGTTCTCACACCTGTGTAAATAAAAAGCTCCATCTATAGCAAGAAGTCCCTGTTCCTCTAAGAGGGGAATAGATTCAGCTTGGACATCAGTCCATTGATTAAATGTTTGTATCTTTTGTTTTTTTTCCTTGGCCATAGAGACATGGTTGCCACTTAGGCTAGACTTTAAAAATGTCTGTCTTTGTACAACTTTATTACATGGGGGTAAGGGAAATGAGTTGTTTTTGAAAAAAAAACTTTGAAGCAAAGTTAAGCTTGCAAATGCAATGCAAACAAACCAAGAAACAGCACAGTAACAGATAAAATGACAACAAGGACAAAATACTTTATTTCTCACAAGTAGCAGGATATGACCTAACCATAGAATATCGCTGCTCTTTACACTATTGTGCTATCACATAGAGTGGGGAAGATTTTGTTTTTTTACATGGGTGATATTTGGGACAAAGGCAGGTAGGATACAATATGGGCAATAAGGAATTGGGAAAGAGGTTTCTATTGCATGCTATGCCACTCTTTACTTCTTCTTTAAAAAGTATATAGGGGCCAACCATTTCTTATATAATTAGTATGAATTCTCAAGGTCCCCTGCTGTGTAATTGCTGAGCATGGCCTGCCTACCTTCACTCCATGCTGTCCGTAGTGTGAATATGTAATTTCAGTGCGAGAGTTTCTTATATCCATGCCATCTGTAGTTCTGGTGAGGTTCAGGTGCTCTTGTATGACTGAACCCAGAAAAGCTTTGCCATTCATTAGTTTTTATGAAAGTTTTCCAGTTCGACCTAGACTGTGAGCTTACAATCGGTAATGTAACACAGGCCAGACCTACCTGCAGCCATAGTAGGCATTCTTATGAAACTACTGGACTTTAGGGATGAGTGGGAATACCTCTGACATTCTGGCGAAAACTTAAACTTCTTATGCGTCCTCAAAATTTCGATGAACTGATTTCACGGACCCTTTGGAAGATCGAGGAAATCATTACAGGAGGAGTGTAGCAATGCAATGCAGGAGGAGCAATGCAGCCATGGGAATCCTCTTGTGCGCAATCTCAGGGCATTAGAAGTTAAATAAGGGCAAGCCATCATTTAACCTCTAGTGACCGGGGAGGCAGGAGGAGTACTGAGGCTGCATTCGTGAATGCAGCCGTGGGAATCCACCTGTGCGCGATCATTCATGATTGCAGCCGCGATACTCCTCCTGTTAGTGTTGAGTCCCACAGCTGTGCTCATCAATGAATGCAGAATGAGGAGCACAGGCGTGGGACTTCTGTGTTCTTGGATAGAGAATCTCCTTAGATGTTGTGGTTGCATACATTTCGTTTTTTAAAGTATATAAAAATCCCTGTTTACCCTGGAAGAAATACGGTGAACCCACAATTCACTGTGTACTCAACTGAAATCTCAAATAGTGTTACCAGACTTCAGTGCAGAACAAAATACCCTCCTCTATGTTATGGAGATGAGGGGATGGGCTGGGGTTTGTAGTGCAAATCAGTCTTGTCAGACTGGAACAGAAAATGTATTACTAATGCATCTCCCATACCCAAGGACTAATAAACTAAAATATACTGTATTAGTTTTATTAATTAGAGAACGGAAAGTCCAAAACCCTTAAAAATAATACACATTTGACTAAATAATTTATAAATCTACTGGTTTAGCTTCATAATAAAATGAAGTAATTTACAAATAGATGGGTATGGTGGAACCTAACTATCTAAATGCGTTTCTTACTTGTTCTTACTTGTTACGTGTTTCTTCAGGGGATGTATGTAAGTAATGTATTTGTTAAACTATAGAAAAGTAGGTGATATAAGGAGGTTATATATGTATGAGGTTTAGGCCCTCAGATTTATTAACTTTCTAGAGCTTTGTTTGACTTTTTGTTACAAACCCAAGGTTTTCACAAGTGAAGTCCATTTCTTGCAAAAAAACATAAGCAGGGCTGAAATTAGAAAAAGTTGGATAAAATACCCATTTAAATTTGACTTGAAAATTTGACTGAGGGGTTTTAAGGTTTACTGATTTGTAAGCCTTAAAACCCCTCATTTTGTAGTCTGAACTATTCTGTAGCTTCTATTCTCTAGAACAACTACTAGCAACCAATATTCTACTGATTTACGGGTGCCTTTGTAAATATGATACATATGCAAAATACTGTTTTTTTCCCAAAATATTCTTCAAAAAGGTTATTCTATTGTGTTAGAGAGGCCAACCACATTTTTTCTTTAATTCAAATGTTCTGCTGTGCTGTGATTCTTTTTTACTGGGTGATGCACATCCTTGTTGGAAAAATGGAACCCTGTAATTCTTTTCTTAAATAATTTCATTGGAAAAAATTAATATACGTCTCTGCATAAAGAGGGACTTGTTTTAAGTATATGGGTTCCTATCAAAGCATTTGTTTTTAGTTTTCTTCTTTTCAATTAATATTATCACACATTTATATTGCAGCTCGCAGTCCAGATTGCACTTTGGTTGTGCTTTTTTTTTCACATGTACTAAAGGCAATTTGCCTTGCACATATGTCTGGACTCAAACTTAGAGCATATGCAATATTTTTTATAAATTTAGACTGCAAAAATAAACAATTTACTGAATAATTCAAGGTCTTGTTGAGAAAAATGGCATCCTCTCAAAGATTGATATAAGCCAACTAAAATAAATACTTTGACAATATCATTTACCTAAATAATGTAGGACTTGGGTCCGTGCAGATCTTGCAAAAATGTACAATAAAAATACTTTCTAAAACATTGGGGGAAAAAGATGAATCATAATAATGATGAATTCTTATATAGTTTTCCACCGAATGACGCAGGTCACTTTTCTAAACACTGTCAAAGCTTTTTTTATTTCTTTTCCTGCAAAACAAAAACACAGACACACATTTATATATCAGTTAGAACTTTCTTTTACTATTATTTGTTTAAAAAAATACTTATAATGTAACCTTATATTATGTTGTATCAGACATTTATATGTATGCTTTACCTTGGTATATATGTAAAGTTACTGTGGAATAGATATGCCTATAACAGGAATATCTGGTCCATAAGAAGTAAACGGGTGTGGATTTATCCTGAACTGGGTGAGCAGTTTCACAATTCATACAGTTATGGGTATGCAGGGGACAAAATTTCACACAAATTGCATTTATTGTGTAGTAGGCAATTGTTGAAATTTAATTAGCAAAAAATTGTGAGACATACAGCAAATCTGAAACAATACTCACACCGATTAGTTCAATACAGATATTCTGAGTATAGTAGAAGAATGAACACTCAGAATGCACATAAAGTGTACACAATACAGTCTCACACGATTCCATTCATGAGTAACATTTTAGGAAGGTATTCTCTTTCTGCACCATACAAGTTTTATTCACTGAATATTAAGAGGAGGTAGTCTAGTGGAAGAAAACAAACTGAAAAAAGAGTTAGAAATCCAAGGAATACACTTAACAGTAGAAGTGTTTATATTTGTAAGGCCCTGGTCCAGCATCAGCGAGGCCAGTTGTGCATTCCCAGCACATGGCTGCCCCAGGACTTCTGTGTGCAAAGAATGGTGTCTGGGGAAGGCCTGACAGAGAACAGATATCACAGTAAGCCTGGGTCAACATGGACGTTTTTTTAAAAACGCATGTAAAAGTTCCTATTGCGTTTATATGCACTTTTATTAGCGTTTTAATTCTTGCCTTAAAATGCTGGAAAACACCTTTGCCGCGGTTTCCTGCGTTTTTTTCGCGTTTTCCAGCATTTTTATCGCGTTTTCCAGCGGTCCTAATGAATTTGCATATTAACGATGGTGATGACAGCAAGGTTTATTCCATCAGGTCCCGTGTCGTTCCGGTATAAGCCTTTGGCACGGCGCTGGGCGCTGACATCTTTTTCTCTCTTCTTGCGAGTTTTCGTCCTGTGTCAGCCTATCTCGCAATGCACAGGCGCGAGATCGAGTGACGTAGATTGGGAAAAAGGATTGGTGATGTCACTGTGCATGCGTAAGATTGGCAATTTTTTTTCTTTGATGAAAGGGCTCCTTCTGTGCATTCTGAGTTTAGGTACGCTTTAAGTGAGCATGTGCTTTCTGGAGCTCCCATAGTTCATGTCCGATCATCTAGTCACAGCATATGACCAGATAAAAAACCAGCATGCAGTGT
Organism: Pyxicephalus adspersus; assembly: GCF_032062135.1. Taxonomy (NCBI): domain Eukaryota; kingdom Metazoa; phylum Chordata; class Amphibia; order Anura; family Pyxicephalidae; genus Pyxicephalus; species Pyxicephalus adspersus. Next base: position 135,456,756 of record NC_092858.1, read on the forward strand.
GCAATGACATAAAACATCCATTTCACTCTAGCAAATATGTGGTATGCAGGGCCACACAGAGCAGAAAATCTTCTAGGTTATAAACTCCTAAATATAAATAACTCATGAAATAAACTATTAGTATCATAGCATTCTATGGAAAAGCAAAGTGTATGCACAAAATTTGGAATATGGAAATTGGTGTGCTCTGTTAAATAGACCAAAGCTTTAGTTTGCAAGCCTTGTACTGGCGTATCTGAACGAGATACCACTCCCTAACTGGTTCCCTGGAGATTAAGCTTTATTTCCCACTGCAGCTCCGAACCTTTGCAGATGAATGCACCAAGGTGAGCACAGTCATTTCCCTCCCCCAGCGAGAGCCCCAGGCCTGGACCTTACAACTAATGGAAGGCAGGAAGGCCCTGAGTAACACCAATTCTCTTTTTGAAGGATTAGCGGAATACAATGATGACCCCCGGCGTGCTGCCACTTGCGAAGTAGCCCTCCTCAACCTTCAACAAGGCTGACGACCATAGGAGGAATACATTTCTGACTTTTGACGCAAAATGGAATGATGCTGCTCTCCAGAACCAATTCGGTATTGGCCTGTCTGAGTTGCTAAAGGATTACCTAGCCAAGTGGGTATTCTAGAATACCTACAATAATTGATTTGATTAGACAGAATGTTACGAGAGTGCAGGATAGAGAAGTTAGGGACTCAGCGGTTTGCCTGGTCTTCTAACCCCATTCTGCTTCCTGCCACCGAGGATTGTCAGGAACCTATGCAGGTTGGCCTCCCAACTGTCTGCAGAAAAACGCCAGGGGGGTTCAAGGCTTAGGGTGAGTTAACGTCTCACCTCTCGCTATTCATACCCCTCCTTCCTCAGCTCATGTTTCTCTCCTCTTATCTGTCCAGGGCCCTGAAAGAACCATTGATGTACAGGTGATCTTGAATTCTGGAGCTTGTGTTTGTTAGATGCCTCCTATACTAAGCAACTCCTTGTGCTCTTTTGGAATAAAAAGCAATATCTCCCCCTACTAAGATGGCTCCGTCATTAAGTCTGGACAAGTAACATTTGAAACAATTACTCTCCTGACAACCATCCAACCCAGCCATCAGGAATTTTTAAGTTTCGATGTATTTCCTTTCCCACTTTATTCTATTATCCTAGGATTGTCATGGTTGCAGGCCCATATCCCCTGTTAGATGGTCCACTGTGGAGGTGTTTTTCTTCTAATTATCATCACTAGTTCTGTTTGCCAAACTCCAAACCGCTGTTCTCTTTGGACACAGAGAGGAGGGGGCTTGCCCCCTTTGTTTACCACGATTACCTGGATAACTTTCACAAAAAGGGGGCTGAATTATCTGACCTTTCATGTCACCTGCAGGGACAGATATATTTTTGGTGGAAAAGAAGGATGGTACAATCTGTCTTTGCATAGTTAACCTAACAAAGTCCCCATAAAAATTGTTATCCACTTCCACTTATTCCAAGACTCATACAGAGCTGGTGGTCAGCCAAAGCCTTTAATAAATTGGATGCACATGGAGCCTACAATTAAGTGAGGATTTACAAAGGAGACAAATAGAAGATGGCTTTCAGATTTTGCTTTGGTCATTTTGAGTATGTGGTCATGCAATGCCCCTGCCACATTCCAGCACTCCGTACTTGACTTTTCTTGCATTTTCTGCATTTTTCTTGATTTGTTTCTAGTAGTCCATCTTAAAAATATCGTTTCCTCATCCCTGGAGGAGCATAGAAACCACGTCATGAAGGTCCTAGGTTGCCTCCATGTTCATAGGTTAATTAGGCCAAAACTAAAAGATGTGAATTTGAGAAAGACACCATACAGTTCCTGGGTCTTATCATTTCAGCTCTGGAGAATGTATCAGCAGTATTGGAATGGCCAGTTCTCACCAACCAGTCCTCACCAGTTGAAAAGGTGTACAATGGTTCTTGGGGTTGTGCTAACTTCTCTTGGAAATTTATTAAGTAGCTCCTGACAAGGCTCACAAGTTACACACTACCTTCTCCTGGACCACTGAGGCTCTATCAGCCTTTGACCAATTGAAATCATTATTCACTTCTGATCCCATTCTGTGACATTCATACCCTTCTCTGCCATTTGTTCTAGAGGCCGATCCAAATCTGCTATCGGTGCCATCATATCACAACGATTTGGGCCCAAGGCTCTGTTGAGCTAGAGTTTCTTGAAAGCAACTATCAAACACCCGAGATTAATTAAAATGTCAATGGAGAGCCGTAACATCATGTCCAACATCAACATCTGAATTTAGAATGGGAAGTGTATGTCACACTTACCTCTTAACACGCAGACGCCTCTCTCTTGTGCATGCAGGCAGTTCTGATGCTGGGCGTGCCTCTGCTTCCAAGCTTTATCAATTCATGAATTCAAAATCAGAAAGTAGCCTCTTGACTGGCTATTAGGCTAGCTCACACACTGCACTCTGTGTTCGTGCAACGTGTCTCACCTGTTGGCTAATTCAGTGTTTCCTGTGTCCAGCTCCTGTGTTTACCCTTCGTTGTCAGGTCTGTTGGTTCCCAGCCAACTTCCCTGTGATGGTCTAGTGTTCCTGTCTGTCTGTGGATATCCCTGAGTCACCTGTGCCTCCTGTTGCTTCCAGTGTCTCCTGTGTTCCCTGTGCCCGCAGTGGCCCCTGTGTCACTGAGGGCTGTCTCCTGGATCCCTGGCATGTGACCTGACCTCTCTTGCTTGATGCCTACCTTGAACACGGCTTTTCTCGACTATTCTTCTGCTTTGTGATTTTGTACCGTGTTTTGCCCATCTTGGTGTGCCCAAAGACTGCAACCTGGCAGTAATCAGCGGCACAACATCCTCACCATCAGAAGCTCTGGAGAAAACCTGGTAACTGCTTAGACTCTGCGCCTTGGCCCTTCTCAGGGCTCACACCACCTCTGTGAAAGCCGTAGCGCCCCCTAATGGTCCTGTCTCTCCGCGCATGACAGTCCAACAAGTTCATTAAAATACAATGGTGAGATGCCCACAAACGTTTAGCCCCAAAGGGCCCAAACTATTAACGTTCTCCAAGACTGTGGAAGATAGACATATAACTATGATTTAGACCCAAGGCTCTGGTGCATCCAGTCTCTTTCTTTTCCGAGAAGATGAGCCTTGCTGAACAGAACTATGACATGGGGGATGGGGAATTGTTAGCCATTATGTCTGCTCTTGAAGAGCACCTTTTGGTGGAATCCACATACCTTATGGTCACTGATCACAGAATATCTGGGGAAGGCCAAAAGGCCCAGGACTTTCAAGGCTTATTGGGCACTTTTATTTACTTGTTTTGATTTTGATGTGACCTTCCGCCCTAGGTCAAAGAGCATTAAACTGATGCCCTTTCCTGTATGTTTCTGGAGGACCCTATCCCAGCCCAATACCATTCTGGCCAAAAATAATTCCCTGTTGGTTTGTGCTGATTGTATGGTACATATCAAGGGGGCCTCATTTGCCCACACGGTGATTTTTGGATGCATGAAAACAAAATTTTTGTTCCCAAGACAGTCAAGCTTGGCATTCTAGAAGCTTGTCATGATAATCAGTTGGTAAGGTCACTATAAAATTTTCAATATTCTGGACCTAATCCAGCAGACCTTTTGGTGGCCAAAACTTCCCCAGGTTTGTAAGCTAGTTGTTTCCTCGTGTACCACCTTTACCCGCTCCAAGAGTGAAAGAGTTAAACCATGGGGATTACTTAAACCTTTGCCCATCCCAACCTGCCCTTGGAGCATGTTATGGATTTAATAAAAGAGCTTCCCCCTTCGGGGGTTCACAACTCCTGGTAGTGATTGATAGACTCACTAAAATAGCCTATTTTATCCCAATGAAGCTGACACCCACTGCTGCTTCCAAGTTCTGGCAAGAGCTTCGCAGGAAGCTTCAAATAAAATCTTTGTCTTCTGGCTATCATCCCCAAAGTAATGGTCAAATGGAGAGAACCAACCCAACCTTGGAACAATAACTTGGTTTTGTGTTTCATTGCTATTTCTAATCTGACCTGTGCCTGGACCCTGACTACGCATGTCTGCTGCCTGCTCTGCCTGTGCCAGGACCTTGATCATGCTGGTCTGTTGCATGCACTGACCTGTGCCTAAATCCTGACTATACTAGTGAGGCATAATTCAGGTGCAGGCACAGGTCAGGAATCCAAATAGGTATGAAATGGCAGCGTGCGACTGGGCAAGTCACAAGTAACAAGGCTGAGGATCCAGCAACCGGAGCCTGGCATCAGGGAGGTATACTAGCAGCCAATAGCAGGACAAGGTTGGAACCAGGAACTACCCTGCTTATTGGCTGCTGCACATTCCCTGAAATCCCCTTCAGTTTTAAATAGCCTCAGTGAAAGTGCAGGGGATGTTAAAAAAGGCACATCTTTGCACAGCTAAAGGGAGGCTGAGGATGCTGCAGGCTGCTGGACAGAGAAGTGGTAACATCCTTATAATTTGGTTCATTATTGTCAAGAACCAGAGCTGAAGTATCTACAAGGCAACTTGGAGGAGTGCCTGGGGATATTATCAAGGGGGCTCAAACACTCTCACCTAGACGCATGACCTTGTTAAGTCTAACAGTGGGATTTTAATGGCAGAACTTTATCATGCACTGAACAAAATAATAATGATCAAGGAAGATGCCTAGACTCTGGCTATTGCCTGTCTGAATAACTTTAAACATGCCTCCCACTTACACTGCATGCTCCAATCTTCTTAAGCCTTTGTCACTGAAAATATTAGAGGCAGAAGGGCAGACAGTCTGGGCTTGCACTTGTCACTGTTGTCCTTGCTCTGATAACAAGAGCGACACATACAATAGATTCAATAACCTTTAAAAGTTCAATAAATGTACTTTTAACAGTACATTTAGACAGACAAGACCGTAGTGGAAATGCTTGTCCATAATGCACAATGCCACATTTGGCAAAAACCAAAACAGCTTATCAACAGATCTAAACAATTCTAGAAAATGCTAAGGGCCAGATGATTTTTTTTTTATGTCGTAATACCTAGAAGCCTGCAATCTAAATCGAATGTACTTTTGCCCCCTAACTATATATATCATGTGTGTTTATGTACAGATGGTTACAAGTTCTACTAATAGATCAATCTGTGGTAATGTAATTTTTTCTGTTTAATTCTGTAATTGACCACCCAATTTCATTGCTATTTGCAAAAAGAACCTGCAACATGCAGTTGAAACAAGCAAGAGACTACTGTTGTGGCCATGATGTTCACATCTGATAACTGCCAGAGCTGTAAACTTATAGTGACAGCAGTTATTATAAGGTTGAACTTTTTTGGGATTGAGTAGAAAAGTGGGAATCTCTTTAAAGTTTTAGAGTAGACTCAATAAAGCGTAATTTAAAAAAAAACAAAACTCACCTTTACTTTAGCAGATCCCTCCAGAGGTTTTCTGAATTGGGTCCCGCACAGTCCTGGAATTCATCTTCTTTCTTCTTCCTGCTTTTGCCATGTCACCTGATCTCGTACTGTGCAGTAGCCATTGTAAATAGCGAAAAAAAGAGTACCACTCACGCATGCGCAGTGAGATCAGCATTTTTTCTCCTCCCATTAAAGAAGGAGCAGCCAGAAGCCTCCTGGGAAGCGTGCCGAGAGTATCCCAGGAGGCTCTGCGTTCCCATTCTGTCTTTATCACTGCAGCAATAAAGTATGGAGGGAAGCACCGGGCGCCGCCATTTTCATTGCTCTCTTCTGTCTTCTCCTTTCTTCGCACACCCGATCTCGCTCTGCTCAGGTTGAGACCGGGTGACAAAGAAAGAAGATTGAGGAAGAAAATGAAGGAGGATTGAAGATGGCTGCGCCTGTAGCTGCTGTGAAAGGAAAAAAAGGGAGCCGTTCTCACTGTGCATGCGTGAGATCGGCATCTCTTTCCCCTAGGAGAAAAAAATGCCCCTTCTGTGTATGCCCGAGAATAGAACATGCGCAGAAGGAGCAGCCAAAGCCTCCCAGGACGTGTGATGTTGGTTTCTGCGCTCTCATTCATTCTTGATCGCCGTGGCAGTGCTGCACCTTTTTTTTTGCACTTTGCACACCAACATTTTTACCTTATAGAGGTTGTCTACCCTTCTATGTAAAGAAAATAATGTTGAGTTCAGGTCCGCTTTAAACATTCTCAGCAAAGAATCTTTGTGAAAACAAATCCCAGATAAAAGTATAAAATTTATATACAATATGTCATAGCTCTGTGTAATACAAACATGCACCTACAGCCTAATGACATGTCCTGAAACCTTCAGCACTGTGTTTTGTTTTTCTTATCTTGACATTTTTAATAATAAATATGATAAACAAAGCAATCTGCAGTCCTAGAATAAAACCCCAAACAAAGTGTGAGATTTGTGCTATTCTCAGGATGCCTCATCATCATCATCATCATCATCCTCCGCTTTACTCTGCACTGGGATGACACCATCCAACCACAAGGCACCATGCAAATGAGGCCAGAGCATTCTGTGCTTGCCTGCTGCCTGGTTGTTATAGTGATAAAACCAAGGCCTGTGCATCACGGCTGCTACTTATAAGATTTAAACAAGCAGCTTCTGTGTGTCAGGGGAATAATAACATGAAGCTGGGAATAATATCCAGTGCCTAGAATACCCGAGAGGAGCTGTACCTCGTGCAGAGACACACAACAAAGCCAATTCTGGCCATGCCAGTTCTCAGCCTTGATGCTGAGTCACAAATAGCTATCCCTAATTCTCTTTGTGGTGATCTTCCCTTGGAAAGCATGGAAGAATTGGAGCACACTTGTCCTCAGCCTCGCCTGGTAAGTACAGAGCTGCATTTCATGTGCCTGGGGAAGGAAACAAAGGGATTGTAGAAGAAAAGGCTTGCTGTAAACAATGGGAAATCATCTGAGCTGTGTCTTCATCTGCAATGGGGAAAGTTGCATTACAGAGCCATTTGTGTGCTGGGATTGCTTCCTGCATGTTGTTCTATGATGCACATTGGCTGCTGCATGTCTGTGGACCTATAAACTAGTCCATGCCATGGCAGATGAGACACTCTGCACTATGCAGGCTGCAGATTTCTGACCACAAGGTCATTGAGAGTGCACAATTCTTTATAATCTGTGTGTTTTCTTATGTTCCTATTTTTACCAGCTAATATTTCAACATGTTGGCCTGATCACTAAAATCTTATACAAGCTTTAATGTCTTAAAGTGGTGCATCTCCTGCTGCAATGCCACGTTTACTAACTTCCCCATTGGCGCTGACTTATTCCGTCAATCTTTAGCTATTTTAATTAACCGGTTTGACGTAAATCCTGCACATGTGCACGGGATTTATTTTGTCCCAGCACAAAGTCATGCTGAGTGTGTACACTGGGTTTACATAATATGAGCCTTCTGCAAACTTCGGCAAACTTTCTAAACCTAAAGGCAATTTTTTAAAAATTTGCATGGCTGAATTTGCACACTTTAGGGCAGGAGTTCCCAACACTTAGCCGACTGACAGCTGGGCCGTAAGATCATGGAGACCAGCGGTGGTCTGGCTGGTGCACCCCCAGCAAGGTCAGGAGAAGGACCCCACCTGGGGGAGCGCATCGGCCAGAACCACAGACCATGTCTTGCGTACGGATCACAGGCTCAGGGCGCTGGGCGTGTTGTGTCTCTGGACAGTACCCGCCCTCTCTCCAATCGCAGGCTCAGACCTGGGCGGGTTCTGGCATCATGACGTCACTCTGGGGGAAGTCTCTTCCTCTTTTATTGACAAAGGGTCCCCTGCGTATGCGCGTTCCAGAGTTCATAGCTTTAGTGATCTGCGAGCTCCAAAAGTTGGGGACCACTGATTTAGGGTCATTCCCACCAGTGACTTGTGTTAAGGACACATTTAGGCAGGGTGTGAGGCACGGCTGAAGATGTGTTGGGGTGCCTTTTATTCCTAATAGTACCCCAAGCACCTATTTGGAAGCCTGACGGGAAAACACCCTCCCGTGTATTGTGGTATCGCAGTATAAATGCATTATTTTGGTGTGTTAATGCGCAGCCCAACGCACCACAAAAAGAAAGAAACATCCATGTCACACTTCGCGTATTGCACTTGTAAGGTACATTTGTGGTGCCATTCTAAATATTTAGCAACCCAGACCACCTGTGCATGTCTTACCCTTTGCCGCACATTATACAAAAAAAACACAAGGTGCTAGTGGGAATGAGCCCTGGTAATCCTGCTATGAAATCCTTGCACGTCCTGCTGTAGGGTGGCAATGCCCTGTTCCTGTCTTCTAATTGTGCTTCTTCCTTATGTCTTGCTTCCCATTGAAACAATAAAAAAAACACAACAGTGTTCTCCCCAGCTCCTAGCTGGGCGCAGCGCCAAGCACTTTTCAGCAACCAGAAATAAGTGTGGTTACTAAAGAGTTGGGTCACAATACAGGGGCTGCCACCCCCCTAAAGTTTCTTCCCACTCAACTTAAAAAGAAAATGGGTTGAGAACAGCACAATAAAGAGAACTTCCCACCTGGATTAACATTTACAGACTAGATTAAACATATTACAATAAAATAAAACATGTCCATAGGCATCTTCATTATAATTAAAAATAAATGTACAAATAAGTATTTTGTTAAAAATTGCTACTGTTAAGCAGACTAATTATCAGTTCAGATACGCTATATGTGTATATAATATACGTATATATTCAGACATACGGTGTACATCAATTTGAAAGTGCATTTATAACACAAACTAATGGCATATGTTGCATGAAACTTGCATTAATTCATCCATCTGGATTAGATATGCAGAGCACATCAGTGAAACATTATTGAAGCCAGTAAGTCAGCACAGCACCTGTCATGTTCAGCATCATTTTAACAATGGTGGGCCATATATTTTTGTAATGACAGATTTTCTTTAAACTGGACCTGTGTTCTGCACATGTAGGTCTTGCCACCCTCCCCAGTTGCATAAACTTACACAGGGATGAAAACTCTCTCCTTACCCCATGTGAAAGCACTGGGGTCATCAGAGACATGTCATTAGGTACCTACTGTTATATACCCTGTACCCAATTATTTCTTTTTACACATGGACCAAAGGAAGCATTGGGAAGTGAAGGAGAGGTAAGTATGTTCAGCTAGGAAGGGCAACAGTTAATTGACCCTGTTGATTTGTCCTGCATGGGTAGGTTTCCCCCCTGTCCTGTCCCACCCCCCCATATCAGACTGCTTTCTGTTTTATTGAACACATTTACATATTTACTTAGTGAGCTGCCCTTAGTGAGATGCTTACTAAAGCTCTGTCGCAACTCTTTACCCCTGTATGTTAGTGGATGGGAACCACTTTCATGTGGTTAGGTTTGCATTGAGGTTGGGGTTCCATGGTTTCCTGGAAGTGACAAAAGGGCAACTTGTGAAAACTTAGTGAACCTGCAGCGCCATTTAGAGCTCCTGCAGCAGTTTGCTCTGCACCTGGGAAAGACTTATATGACCACAAATCTAATAGGGTGCTAGCGCAACTAACTGCACCTACTGCTAGTGTAGATTCACACTGTAATAGTGGTGGTCCGGGAGGGGGGCACATTGTGGCTGCATTAAAATCTGGTGAGTCTCTGGAAAGCCCCTCAAAGGAAGCCTCTAATTTTGCTGTACACCAAAACTATTACTTTGGAGTACAGGTTGACAGTCGAAAATCCGGTTGTCGATAATCCGGATCCTTCAGTTTCCTGGCATGAATTTCAGACTTGTTTTGTTCAATACAGGGACTGCAGTACACTTTTTGGCCACTAATGTTTTCATGGTGCTGTTCTGCAGCAACATCTGTTAGGTCTTGCTTGCTAATCTAAATACACGTTGAGACGTCCCTGCTGCCTGCTCCCTGGAACTGCGCCATATGTGGAGTAAGTATTAAAAAAAATAATCCAGAATTTTCACAAATCCGACACTCCTCAGGTGCGGAGGTTGCCGGATTTTTGCATGTCAACCTGTACTAGAAACATGAAAGAGGGAGGATCACTAGCAGTGGAGATCTCTGGATGATTCCATGATTCCAGTGGAGATCTCTAGATGAACCATTTACCCAACATTTTTATAAGACTTTTTATGATCACGTCCCTCCAAAAGGGCAAACATGCAGGTAATACACCATATATCATATTGCCTCCATTTTTATAAAACTGATGTTCTGTTTGGGCGCTTTATTTTGCAGAACCTAGTAGCTTTGAGTAAATAAACAACTATAACAAATAGATTAACTTGTTAGTTTCATGTACAGATCTTTTAGGACTTTTTCTTTTTGCATAAGGTATTATTGTGCCAGGCAGCTGCCTTTGGTGCTTTTCTATGTAGTCAATCTATGCAACCCACAATTGTTATGCAGATCTGATGGCCCCGACCCATTGCTTGTTTACATACAGCACGTTATAGCCCCATATACGTCTATAGGGTTATGTCCTGGGACAGGCACGGATCATTCTGTTGAAACTCCATGGGGCTGTATTTTGTGGGCCCATCCAGGTCAGTCCTAGATGTAAACAGAGACTGGAGAGGTAGTTGTTTGATCTCAGTAAAAATGAATCCCTGGAGGAAAAGCATGGGTAAGGGTCAGAAGCGCAAAAACTGTGTGAACTAACCCTTCAACCCTTTGATCAAGCATGTATGCTAAAAGTCATAGCTGTACCACCTTTTAGCTAGCCAGTAAGATATAAAATTTGTAACATAGAGGCAATTAAGGGCTTCTGTTTGTTTTTTTTTGGCTAATTTCTGAGTGTGGGTAATGGGTAACAACTCTTCATGGTTATTAGGGCCTAATGAGGAAACTAGAGTCAGGGACCTCATAAACACAGTGTTTATCACTGGACAAATAGAAAGGTGACCAAAGTTTTCCACATGGCACCCGTAAAAATGTCTATTGCTTGGCACATTAAGGTGTGCTGCATAAAAACAACCCGGACACCCTATTGTGCTAAAAAAAACCCTCATCGGTTAAAAGTTTTTGAAGTTTAATGTAACTGTAATAATATTAGGATTTTTTTAACAAGCTGTTTTCTGTAAGGTAATTTGGATGTGTTTATGCTTGTAAAACCTGGGAACTTTTACAGCTATATAGATATTTTTTAGGAACAAGTGCCCTGTTTTTTATATCAGGGGAATTTTTCTCCATTGGGGGCACATTGTGTTAGTACTATGCTAGGATGCATATATAATCTAGTACCTTTTTATTTATTTTTATTCTCAGTCTCTAAAAGACTGTACAAAAAGAAAAGTAAGGTTATACTACACATGCTGCCTCGCAAGAAAATTGAGTCCAATCACTTCCTTTTTCCTTTGGACTATAAAAAAATATAGTAAAAAAACACACTTTTTTGTAGATGTGATTAAAAAAATAAAAGTTGAGAGGCCATTTACATTTGTGTAATTTGTGGTGTTGCAGATGTGATTTGTATTTATAGTGCAGTGTTCAGACTATGAACACTATAATATATACAGAATTTTAAGAAGCAGTAAATAGCTTAGAAGCAAGCCATTCCTGATTCCTCTAGCTATAGAAACATCTGTTGTTTTTGATTTTTAAACACTAGCAGGCTGCCATGATCTGCACTTTTAGGGCCTGGTTACAGAGAGATAGTGATCACATAAGAAGTCACTACTTATTTCTTCACCACAATCACATAAGAAGTCACTACTTATTTCTTCACCACAATCACATAAGAAGTCACTACTTATTTCTTCATCACAATTACCATCTGATTGCTGGATTGGTAAAGCCATATTTATAAAAGGGAGGTCATATTTTGTATGGTGGTGACCAGTGCATATTTATATTGAGTGTAAATTTAAAAGGAGTAATTTATTGCCATATTTAAAGGTGGCTCACCTGGTCCATTTCCATTGAGGCTGTACACACTACTTTTCAAAAGTGGCAATCACAGTGTCTGAAATGAACAGAACTGATCTTCATTGTGGCCTAGGCGTTAAGCATTGTCAATGTGGTGAGTGCTATCTGGTGATCTGTAAAGTGACAATCATGCCAATGGGTTCTTTTGAAAATTAATTAATCTACAATACCTGTAGATGCAAAGGTTACTGAGGGTTTGTTTTAAATCGCTTTAACTAGTTGTTCAGAATATGTGCATGGTCTGGGCACAAGATCACAAAACTGATTAGCTTAGAAAAAAAATGTTTACTGATAATGTTTTTTAGTGTGACAAGACAATTGGTAGCTGTGGACCTGCAGTTCTGTAATAATTATTTTGCAGGGGAAAACTATTAATTGTAAAAAACAATAGAAAGCGCAAAACAGTAACCAGCAGTGGCACTTATAGTGTAGCACAATCACAATTTGATTTGATTTTCTTGCTCTTCAACTTCAAAACTGTTCATAGTCAGAGGCAAAACAAGCCAACAGATCAATCTTATCCTAATGAATCTCACGTCATAGAAAGGTCACAAAGGTTCCATATAAATAGTACCTGTGCTGAGTAAACTAGATGAGCTTGTCTCTTCCAGAAATACTAGATGTCTTTCCATCACTTACTAGAAGTAACTTTTCCATAATATAGATATAGCACTAATGAAAAGTTTGAGGAAGTGGTAGAAGAGGCCTAGGAAAGGTGTCACTGTGTTTCAGGGCGGGATATTGGACTCTCCATGCAGAGTCTAAGCAACAGCCTGGTTTTCTCCAGAGCCTCTAGAGGTGAGGATGTTGCTCTGCAGGCTGGCCAGGTTGCGGCCCCCATGCACGCAGGTACTGGTAACTGCTGACGGGTAGGACTAAAGCACAGTGCAGGAGCATGAGCCAGAAGCTTAGTCAGACGAGCCAAATGTCAGGAGTAGTCAGACAGAGCCAGGGTTGGTACACCAAAAAGTCAGTATCGAGCTAACTAGCATTCCATGTAAACTGCATTCAGGGGTAGTGCCTTTAGTGGGCACATGAGCAAAGGGCTAAAATCACAGTCAGACTGGCTCAGCAGTTTTAGAAGATTTGCAGGGAAGTTTATATTGCCTACACTGTGCTGTGGACTGTTCTCCTTGCTGGAGGCTCTGATGTGAGAAAGCAAATACTTGCCTAACCTAGGCTATTTACTCACCTTACATTTTTCCATTGGTCATTTCCAGTGACAAAAGAGGACAGATGAACAAAGGAGTTCTATGGAGAGGAGGGGTGAAGGGGGAAGATGAGCAGCACACCACTGTGTTCTCCTCCCTTGACTTGCATATCAGTCATTCCTCACTGTCATTCATGGATCTGCCATGGCAGAATAATGAACAACATCGGGCAACCCCTGTTCACGTGTCAGATTTTCACCCGAGATGAGTATAACTGTTCATCTTTAGCAAGGATTATCTGATGTGTGCGAGTGGCCTGCAAGAAAGGTTGAAAAGTCAGCAATGTGGAAAGGTTCAGCTGCGGGGTGACCAGAGGTAATACTGGAAAATAGTGCCCTCTGTGTTCCTCAATTGGGCACAGCTTCTACAGTTCTCTTTAAATATTCCAAATCTCTTTTTCTTACCAATAAATTGTGGTTTATCATTTACAAAAAAAAGAAGAGAATCACCTTTTCAGCAGCTTTAGCATTTCTTTTTAGCCTAGCGTTTCTAGGAGGGATTGTAGTCATAAATTGAGATGTATTATTTTTGAACAGACTGACAATGAGTCAGTGCTATTTTCTTCAACAGTGTATAAAAAATATTTCTGCCAAGTTTAAATCTTATTTTTGGATTCTATTCAAACAATCTGTGCTAAATATTGGAGGCTGTTGATTGTAAAGCAAGTATAAAATGAAATAAATGTGTTTTTGAGAGCTAATAAAATCCTCTACATGACTATAACAAGTTATACCAACTATAACTTGCAGGATTACAAAAAACACCTATTTATCTATCTAGAACTTGAATGGTATTTTGTATGAGTTAAATACAGAAAAGTCCAGTATAAAAGCGCCTATAAATGTAATTATATTTAGATTGTCTTTCTGCAGGTGGCACCACATGGT
>NC_092858.1:135471160-135473206 GCF_032062135.1 Pyxicephalus adspersus
GGCAAGTTTATTTTTTCATCCTACTAATGCCGGGACGACGCGGGACCCGATGTAGGACACCCCCAGAGTGACCAGACTGCCTGGGAGCACAGAGCCGCCTTGGATACCTACATCATGCTTGGATCGGATGACGTACCAAGAAGACTGAGAAAAAAAGAGAGAAGATGCCGGCGAATGAAGAAGAATTCTAGGACGACGTGGAACCGGATCGAGGGAGGGTCCAGCACCATTGAGGGATTTGCAGGACTAAGTGTGCTTTTTTTATTGTCACTTTAGTTCCGCCCCATAATTTTATTAAGACTTCATCGACCATTGCTTCAGGCCCTGGGTTTGATTCTATAGGCATTTAGTACTCATTGGGGGTATTTATAAAGCAATACATCTGACATTCACTGAAACATTCCCTGCTGGAGAATCTGTTACTGACACTAAATCACATGGGTCTGGAAGATTCTCCACCAGGCAATGTCTCAATGAGTGTCATAAATAACTAGAGCCCCATGTGCTTGAGGGTTTTCCACAACAATACACAAGCACATTGGTTGGTAAATTGCCTTTAACCCGAGCTGGGCCAAATATAAGTACAATGGGAGCATTAGATTCCAAACTCTTTGTCCTTTTGCAGCAGGACTTGATGTAACTCTTTTAATGTTTTATTTAACTCAATGTGTTATAAAAAAAGATATATGTGATATATTTTTTTTAATTTATGTTTTATTAGGCAATGAGTAGAATTTTATTTTTAAATACTTTTTGTTATTTATTACTTTAAATCTGCTTAGTTTATAGTTTCCTGTTTTACATGAAAAACAAGATAGCACTGTGTGTTTCCCTTTAAATTGTTTTAGAGCTTCAGAAATAGGGCATGTCCTCTGGAACGAATGGCCTCTCGTAAAATACCAATCCCTCTAAATGGATCAGCAGTTAGTTCAATATATTCCAGAGAAGTCTCCTTGAAGTAACTCTTCAGTCCTACCTAGCAAATGATATTGGGAAGACTAGTTTCCTGAATTATTTCTTCTTAGCCCTACAGATAAATGTTTTTAGAATAGAAAAATAGCCCCAAATAATGCTCTGGTGATTTGCTCTGTTTGAAAACAAAGGTTAGATCCTTGGCCCATTTTCTTTCAATAATCCCCTAGGGTGCATCCTCTGCCTGGCTACAAACTGATTACTAGCTGCAGACCCCAAAACTATACTTATTATTAGTTTAAGTTTCCAGCCTTCCCCTTTATCCCAGCATGTACTGGGCTACAAGATATCTCATACAACTTGACCTTGCTTGGAGATAAAGACATGCTTTGAGGACTATTCTTAAAAAAAAAGAGTAAGAAAAATATAGTCATTATGTAATAAAACAATTGCAACTACAAAATCAAGATTCAGGTAAGAAGTATAGATATTAGACCACTGGCAGTGTATATTTCAAAGAGTGAATTCTTTGTGGTGCATAAATGTTACATTTTTCATGTGTATTTTTTACGTATCTAAAAAACATGATTAGCCTTCTTTTTTAATAGGGACTTTACATTTTTAGCAAGCTGATATTCTATAGAAATTCCCAGCTGTGTCTGCATGTATAATTCGGCAGTTACAGACTCTGCTTAATCTAAAACAATAGGGGTTCTGTGTTGCTAAAATTATTGTCAACATTCCATATAATAAAGGCTTGAGATTACAAATCCATGGTATTTTACAAACTATGAGATGTGTCACTCATATTTTTATATTTAAACAATTCAAAGGCATATGTTTATTGTTGTGCACAGTATAATATTGCAATATAGAATTTGATTTGAAATAGTAATTTTTCTACTTACCTGTTATTTGAAATAGCAATTTTGCTACTTAACTCTTGCTTCGGAAACAGCCCAGATTTTAAGTGCAAAATGTGCTGTCAGTTTTATCAACCTAATAAAAATGAAACTCAACTTTATAACTGAATATTTAGGTACAGTGATTGTAAAACACAGACCCCTTGGTGATTCCATCAAAAGCCTAATAAAACCCTCAGTTTATTAGCATCTTTAGGCTGGGACTACATGG
>NC_092858.1:135474312-135476494 GCF_032062135.1 Pyxicephalus adspersus
CGTACCAAGGTCGGGCTTATCGCTCAGGTGGTTAAATGTGTGTGTGTTTGTGTAAATAAACTTATTTTTTTTACAGGTTATCCCAATGACAGGATGATTCCCACGGCTGCATTCATGACATGAGCACAGCCCTGGGACTCCTCCTGAGAGTGAAGGATCCCTGGGCACTAGGGGTTAAATGAGGACAAAGCTCCCCATTCACCTCTAGTGCTTTGTGATTGGCTGAGGTTTTCCGTTTCTCAGCCATTCAGCACTAGACTTGGATTGGGAGACTTGTCCCCAGTCATCTCTAGTGCTCTGTGATTGGCTGAGAAATAGGAAACCCTGATGACAGCTCAAGCATCATCAGGATTTCCCTTTCCTCAGCCAATCGGGGAGCGGAGCAATCAGTGGAGCTCTGCTATGCTGACAGCTCTGCTCCCCTGATTGCTCCTGCAGCCCTAGAGGAGGTTTGACATGTGTTCTGTATCTGTAACACATACTACAGCTCCTCTAGGGCTGCAGGAGCAATCGGGAGCGCAACGCTTATAAAAGCCCCCATTGTTTTCAATATAAGCTTTCATAAAAAGCCTAAAAACGCTTGCTAAAGCCTCTATTGAGTTTAGAGTGAACGTTTTCACGCATTTTTGGCTGTTTTACCGCGTTTACAAGCAACGTTTAAGATAAAGCTCATAAATTTGCCTGAAGGAAACGTCCTGGTGTAGATTAGCCCATTGGAATGCATGGGGATTTCAAACGGCTTTAAAAGCCTCAGGTTAAACACCGGGGAAATAGTCCGTGTAGACTAAGCCCTAAAGCCCTTTTAAATGCTTTTTTAGGATATTGAGCCATAATTGCACATTTTCAACAAATGTTACATTTTCTGAAATACAAAAAAGGTATCACAGGATAAACTAAGGTTTTACAGGAAAAAACAAGAAAACCAGAGGGGTGCTTTTGGCTATGATTGTACATGACTAGAAGGGGAAACACTATATAAAAAATAAGGTACTAGGGCCAAAGTGGACATCTCGGTGCTAGGGTCTAATTAAACACCTTGCAGGCTGGTCACCTAACAATATCTAATATTTTACACAAAATCAGTAGTTGTTCCTGGAAAATTTAATTCATGACTATACCTTTTTTATACTAAAGAATTCAGTTTTCTGTCTGTAGAGGCTAGTTGTGGAGGGGAAAAAAATAAAACTTGTGTGGTTATATTTGTAGTAAGTCATTTTCTCCTTTCTTCTCCTGATTACGTGGACAATACTTCAGGAGACAATAATTCCCTGCTGTGATCCTCTTCCAGGAACTCCAGTTACTCAAGTTTTTTTTTAGAACTTTGTTTTCAAGTGATTGATTTTTCCATGCCCTATGATTGAGCTGTAGTAATCTTGATTCTAAGTTAAATGCCCTGAGTCACTGGTGAAAAAAACATACATGAGCAGTTCCTTAGGTCATCACAAGGAATATAACAAAACAATCTATCACAAGAATCAGAAGTAGAACAGTAGTAAAACCATCCAAATAGAAATTCAGCTGATGAAAGGGTGTTCATCCATGGTTGTTGAAGCTGTTTTTTTTTCTTCTAAACTAGTGATCTATGACCGCTTAAAAATAACATAAGAAAAGCTAAAACCTGTTAGGGTTATTCATATTTTAAACACAATACAAAGGGGTTTTATATTTATT
Organism: Pyxicephalus adspersus; assembly: GCF_032062135.1. NCBI lineage: Eukaryota > Metazoa > Chordata > Amphibia > Anura > Pyxicephalidae > Pyxicephalus > Pyxicephalus adspersus. Next base: position 135,475,984 of record NC_092858.1, read on the forward strand.
TTGTTTATTTTTGTGTATGTATGTGCCATACAAATAAAAGCTGAGAATCAACTTTAGATGAGATAAAAAAGTAACCTTAAAAATATTAAAAGAAACCTTAAAAAAACAAAAGAAGTACCTGCTGTTGGTGAAGATACACATCATTTTACACTAGATGTAGAAATTCATGTTAGCCCTGGGATTTTATTTTTATATGCTTTTTTTCTGTTATCATTAATGCTTGTACATCAGAATGGAATAATGATGTAATTTTATTCCCCAAACGTAAAACTTGGTAATATTTTGTTATAATGTATCTATATAAAGCCACCATCTTACACGGCACTTTACAGGGTATATAGCAGTGCTTCTCAACAAGGGTTCCGTAGAATCCTAGTGTTCCTGTAGACGGGTTCCCTAAACAATGAGCAATTGGTGACTTTCAGGTCCGTTAACTGACATCAATAAACTTTTTGGCTATCTAAAAGGTGACATTCTTCCAACTGGCCAGCAATGTTGGAGGCATTGGGCG
>NC_092858.1:135479578-135602115 GCF_032062135.1 Pyxicephalus adspersus
TTGTAATTGTTCAAAGAATGTTCGGAAAAATGTGCGGCCCTCCGGCATGTTCACTTCATCCAATCTGGCCCTCTTTGAAAAAAGTTTGGACACCCCTGCTGTAAGGCAAGAGTGCTTATCATAAAGCAAATGTCTAACTGTATGTTTTCCAACTCTGTATTCTCAAATAAAAAATTAGATATTTTGATTGGATGTGGGACTGTAGTATTTATAATTATAATATATATATTATAATACTATACTAATGATTAATATTAATAATATATACATTTACAAGCCTATGTACATATAGTAGAGCTGCTGAAGGTCATGTGATCTAATATACTGGATTCAGATTTATGTGTATTTCCTTACTCTATATATTCTTTTGTAATTCTTCTCAGTTGAGTGCAATGTATTTGTCAAGTTTAGGTCTTCTTTAACATGTGAACCTGGAAGTTTGGCCTCCAATCACCAGGTATTGTCACAAGCTAATTCTGAAACCAAATGTGCTACAAATGAAATACTAAAAGACAATAGCGAGACCTCAGTAACTGTAAATGTTGTATTTACATCAAAAACAAGTTAGGAAAACCACTTAAGCAAACAAATTAACCATAATCCTAATTATTTTAATTTATATGCTTGATTTCTTCCTTTTTGATTGTTTAGCAATTTGGAACACAGTTTAAACAGGGAAGTCTGAAAGTATAATAACAGGTTGTAATACAATGATGTTTGTTCAATATTAATAGCCATGTGGACAGTGAATGGTTATGTATTCTTTTCTATCCATTTTAGACAATTGCTGCACCTGCTCCATTTGCTGTAGAAACAAGCTGCCAGTGTAAAGCTCCCCATGAGAAACTAACCATTCCTCAGGCCCACATAGGAACACCAGGTGAGCTTTTAGATTCTTCTCTACCTCTAATGAACAAATGCCAAAAGCAATACCTGTTTAGAATGTCTGCTAGTAATCTCTGTATTTCTAGATTAAAAGCAAATCAGCTCAATAGCGACAGCTGTCTTTTTATCAGCATAAATTATCAAAATAATACACAACTTTTTTTTTTAATGTCCTCTATATCCCTTTTATTAGACAGCCAAGTATGGACATAAATGAATAACGATTTACAGTGTTTGCTGTATTGTTTGCAGGGTAACACTTAGGATTAGGCATGGTTGGATAGTTTTTCTTGGAGTTTATTTCGTGTTATAGGAACTATTCTGACCTCATATCAGAACTTGGAAATTGAGCTCTCCAACCTTGGAATTTGCATGTACAGGGGGGGAGTTCATGTTAAGTCTCTTAACATCTCCTGTATTACATACTGCCCAAGAGAACACCTTATGTGTTACCCAGTAAACTGCATTTTGGTGGACTTTATATATGACTGCTATATTTTACTTCACAACAATGCTTTCTGGGGCAGAGGTATTTCACAGAGGCCCTCAAGATTGTAGGGACAACCCAGAGATAAAACTGGATTTATTTCTTAACTATATACTGCCACTGCTGAACAATTTATAGTCTATACCAGTGTTTTTCAATCTTTTTATCATGGAACCCCCACCATAATTATTAAATTCACAACTCACAGTACATTAGCGTGGTGGTCAAGAGGAAGAATGTCACCTCTACATTGCTGGCCATTGGGAAGAATGCCACCCTTACAAATAGCTCATATAAATATACAAATAGCTCATTGGTGTCAGTTAAACCGACCTGAGAGTCACAAATTTCTGATTGAGCAAGGAATCCCTAGCAAACCTCTGTAGGAACCCCAGGGTTCCATGGACCCCCAGTTGAGAACACTGTTTTATATTGGCCCATTTATTTAACTGACTTTATATCATAGCTATCCATTTCCAGATATTCAGTAATGGACACACCAGAACCCCAACTTTTTTCCATACCCCTTGCTGCCTCATATGTGACTCTTCCAGGTCCCTTTTTAGTATTTCAGGCTAACAAAAGACATATTATAATATAACACAATTTAGCATAATATAACACCACTCTCAGCCATTCTTAGTAATTCTTCCCCAAAATTAATCAATTGAAATCTATTTAAATTATCTCATTTCCAATTCCACCTTCCTCTAAGCAGAAGACACACAGAAGTGTGTGAAAGTATTTTTTTTTACTAACCAGTCAGTTGTTGTAAGGACGGGATAAGATGAGGTGGAACCTTACCCAGTGATGGGTTTGGTAATGAGTAAGATCCAGAATCCAGTAACTTCTTTGGAATTTAAATGGCTTTTTGATCAAACGAGTCTGAAAAGAGAACTGGTCTTTCTAACTACATTAGCAAGTCAAATCTTTCTATTTCCTATACAGCAATAAATACAGAAGAAGAAAAAGTTCAAGTTCCTAATGTTAGATTTTGCTTTAGATTTGATCCATCAGATCTTTTAAATGTTTAGTCCAAAGGTTTACCGAAACATTCTGACACACAAAGGAAACAAAACACCTTTTATTAAGTAATATTGGTTGGGTTTAGAATCTGTAAAATTCTTGTCACTGTCTTTGCCCTCATGTCCAAGTGACTACTGCTTTTCTTATCTCTTGTCCAGCTTTCACAAGGAAAAGAAATGAGAAAAAAATCTCCAAAAGAAAGGAATCATAAAATGCAATAAACGCTTAACAAAATGTTTTTTTGACTAAAGAGATGGTCTGTAGTGGTTGTTATTGGGGACAATTCTAGTTTTTTTTTTAAGAAGCTTTGATTTCTTCAAATCGTTTTTAAATCTGGCGATGTGCAACCTGCATCAATTTCTTTGCCACAATCGTTGTGGTCACTTAAAGATTGGTATTATAAATGAAACAGGTAACATTGTTTGCAGCATTTGCAGAATTAAAGGATTGGATATATGAAAGATTTATTGCTTAGAGGGAGATGAGCAAATGCACACATGAGATGTAGCTCAGGGATGTACTCAAGCTAAGAACACAGATGGCAGGAAGAGCCAAGAATAGCAGCCTTATATGCTACACAAGTTCTCATTTGGGAAGGAAATTCTTTGTTAGGTGACAAACAAATTACAGGCATATAAAAGAAGAATAGCCCTCGCTTTGTGATAATACAAATTGTATTGTACATGAAAATGTCTCTTTACAGCAGCACAGTTGATCCTGCAATTTTCTTCTCAATGATTATACTTCAATGGGCCACTGCATTATAGCAAATCAAAATAGTGTACACAGACTGTCATCCTTTGTATTCAGAGCTGAAAGTAAAGAAAAAACAATGGGGTGCCACTAAGAAATGCACCACCCAAAATACGTCATTATCATTCTTCCAGAAATTATTAATTCTGGAAAAAATGAACCGGCGAGGGGATTATGTATCAGTCTGTGGTTTCCAAACATTTTTTGGGAAAAATATGCTGATACTATGAGAAAAAAACATAAAGAATCAAGCCAAGATTTTTAGAAAGAGAACATAAGCTCTTTGTAAAAACATAGGCCAATGGTTATGGTTATGTGAATAGGGTACCTGACATTCCTGAAAGAGGGAAAGAAGTAGTAATCATAAACCATATCAACATCATACAACAATATACCTATTGGGCCTGATTTATTAAAGCTTTCCAAGACTGGAGAGGATAGACTTTCATCAGTGAAGCTGGGTGATCCAGCAATCCTGGAATTGATCTGATCCAGGACAGAAAAGATTTGCTAACAAATAGCAAATTACTTTTAAGAAATCAATTCCAAGTTTGCTGGATCACCCAGCTTCAACAATGAAAATGTATCCTTTATTAAATCAGGCCATACATCAAAAACAGAGTTCCAAACAAGATGTAAGCCTGCATACGTATTATTAACCTCCTGGGCGTTACACTGATGTCTAGATTTCTGTACCAAAAGCGTTACACTGTTTTTCATGAAATTTTTTTTTTTACATTTTAGACCTGTAAGTTACAGAAATATGTCCGAACAAGGGTCTAGTAGATATCATGAATATAAAAGAGTATTTCCTTTCAGTTGTAATCCGATTGTCATACAATGTATGACAATCGGATTGCAACATAACATTTGTTTACATTTAACCACCTGGTGACAAAAACTCGGGGTAAACCATAATTGCAAAAGTTTTTAGCCCGAGCATGCTCGGGCTTAACGGCAAGGTGGTTAACAGGTCTCAAAAATAGCAGGCAGTAAAGGCTTAGCATCAAGGACGTATGAAATACGCAAAGGTTTTGCTTTATTCTTTTACATTTACTATGAAGAAATGTTGGGAAACAAGTATTTCACATGAAGAAAACATTTATATTAATGGAGCTGTATAGAATTGTGCAGCCACTAGCATGTCTATTTATAAAAGGTTTACAATAATACCCCAGCAGGGCAAATTATTTGAAAACCAGCCATGGTGATCAATAAATGATTTCAGGTGTGTCTTGTCCTATTTACTGTGATTGTGAAATTGCATTTTTATTTGAAGAGAGCACTGCAAGTGATGTGGTTTCTATTTTGCTTTACGAAATACTGCGAAAAAAAATCCATGATGAAGGACCGATCCAGAAAAAGGTGTCATTTATTGCTTTTACTTTCAATGGGTCAAGAATATAATTTTGAATTTGGCTATATTTGATGAGGCAGCAAAATGCTGATATAGAATAGTGAAAGAATGCTAAGAGCTGCCAATACTGGAGGAAGAGGCATTGATAGCAATAACGTCCTCAGGCTTTGAAACAAGGTCACAAAAAATGTGATTTCCCTCCTTGCCCCTAATTCTAATTTATATAATGGAGAATCTGTTTGTGATGTACAAATAAAGGTATAGTACTGCAACTGTGCTAAATTCAACAAGTCATTATTGTTTACAATGTGAGTTTTATGTGCTTTAGAGTCTGGGTACGACTTCAGCCTTTTGTTGGTGATCCTGTGCAGTGGAGTAATTGTTTGCTCATTACATACTGTATGTGGTCTCTATTGCCTGTTAGGAAATGCAATGATTGTGTTGTACTTTTCATTCTGCCTCTGTGCATGTCTGACATTTTTAAAATATTAAAAATACTGTATAGGAATCTATATGTGGCTTAGATTTTTATTTCAGAAGGAAGGCTTCGTGCATGCAGACAAATTGGGGGTTCTACTAGAGGAAGTCTACAAATCTATAGATTTAGGTTAATTTGTTACTGCAAGCAACTGCCAAACTAGCACAATATATAAATATAGTTTTTCATCTTCTGTAGGGAAGTAGATATGTTCTGGAATGTTGTAACTTTGAAGAAAAAGTCACATTGCTCCCAAGAGACAAGCTAATGTCACTTCTTTCTCTTTTCCAGTTGACCGACCTGTCAGGGTGTATGCAGATGGAATATTTGATCTTTTCCACTCAGGCCATGCAAGAGCCCTAATGCAAGCTAAAAACCTGTTCCCAAACAGTTACCTGCTAGTAGGAGGTAATCTATAAATTAACATATTGTGTTCTATTGTACTTAGTAAAGAAGGTGTAGTATATTACTAAAAAAAAGCTGATTTAGACATATGTGAAAGACAATTAGCATATACCAAGAGAGCTAAGTATATGCAAATACAACTACACAGATTGTGTGAATATGCCAATTTTTTTTTAGATCATACGCAAACCTTTTGCTGGTGAGGCAGCCATTGGCAGACATGGTTAGGATTGGTTAAGATTAATCAAATCCTTACCTAGGTGTCAAACTGTATTGATAGCACAGATTATAAATGGGCATTAAAGTAAAGACAACAGGGACTGGTAATCATGGGACATCCGATTGCCTCTCAGGAAGGAATGTTTTTACCCTGTTGGAGCAAATTGAACCAGGGTTTTTTCTTCTTTCCTCTGGATCAACTATGTCTATAAAGTTCTTTTTTATCTGGGAAATGTTTATTTCTCTAGTGGTTGAACTTAAAGTTTTTTTTTTGCCAACCCTTGTTCAATTAAATGAAGCGTAAAAAGGAAGAGAAAAAGCAGCTTTTTTTCTGGCACAAGAATAATGTTATATTATATTCTCAATAGACGATAACAAATATAAACAGAAAAAACATAACAGTTTCAAAGATTGGCCACAATAATTTCTTATGGTCCAAGCAGTATCAAATTGGCCCTAAGAGGCACTTAACTTAATAAATTCAACTTAGATCACAATAATTTCTTGTGGTATAAGCAATCACACTTTGGCCCTAGGGGGCCATCAGTTTATTAACAGTTATTTATTCAAATATACATAGATATGTCTATGTGTACTATATAATGTAACATAAAAAAATTCGTATTCAAACTTAATTACCGCAAGTGCCAAAGATCTGTTGATAAACTGATACCCCTGAGGAAGCCTTTTAGGGCGAAACGCGTCGGGTACAGCAATCAACATGAATAAATGATTGGAGGTTTTAATATCTGTATGGCAAGGAATGTATATGATTGGCTAGATGTTTTATGTCTAGAGCCCACTAGGGCCAAAGTGTGATTGCTTATGCCACAAGAAATTATTGTGGTCTAATTTGAATTTATTTTGTTAAGTGGCTCTTAGGGCCAATTTGATACTGCTTGGACCACAAGAAATTATTGTGGCCAATCTTTTAAACCGTTATGTTTTTTTCTATTTATATTTGTTATTGTCTATTGAGAATATATTATAACATTATTCTTGTGCCAACAAAACCCTGCTTTTTTGTCTAGTGGTGGTGGTTGAACTTGACAGACTTAGTTCTTCTTTCAACCTGACTATGTAACTATGTGTGTTTGGCAGGCACTGTAAACAATCTACCTGTGTTTGACAACAAGCGTATCGGTCCTGCCTAGGTCATTAAAGAATATGAATCAGAATTTGTGCACCTTTAGCAAAATTGTTCCCTTTATATTATCACCAGTAATTTTAGTTGGAGTTTTCTTTATTTGGTAATATTGACTACTATTTGTTAAGTAGTTAGATTTGATACATACTGATCAAGAGGAATAACTGTAGAATTGGTTTTCTAATGGTTTCTGTCAGTTTGCAGTGATGAGCTAACTCACAAGTACAAAGGTTTCACTGTAATGACTGAGAGTGAGCGCTACGAAGCTTTGCGTCACTGCCGCTATGTAGATGAAGTGATCACTGATGCCCCATGGACACTTACCCCAGAGTTTTTAGAGAAGCATAAGGTAATGTTATTTGTTAAAATTAAAGTTATATCCTTTCAATATCAGGTATTTACAAAAGACCCAGATTATATTTTCTGTTTATCTACCCTTCTCCTTTAGGAGCACTGGAAAGAATTTACAATTAGATGACCCAAGCACTTTTTCAGTGCAAACCTGACTCAAAGGGCCTGATTTATTAAAGCTCACCAAGGCTGAAGAAGATACACTTTCATCAATGAACCTGGGTGATCCAGCAAACCTGGAATGGATTTCTTCAAAGTCATTTGCTATTTGCTAGCAAATGTTTTGAATCCTGGAAAAGATCTGTTCCAGGTTTGCTGGATCACCCAGCTTCACTGATGGATGTGTATCTCCTCTCTAGCCTTGGAAAGCTTTATTAAATCAGGTCTTCGGGGGGGGGGGTTGCAGTATTTATCTTTGATTTTGTAATTTTGTACAATGTGTATTTTACTTTAGATGTCCAGGTTTTCCACTGTTCACGTGCAACTTTTAAATTAGCACACATACTGTTACAAAAACAGCAAACCATTGTAAATCTGTATAAAAAAGAAGTACACTACATCTCCTTGTTTTTAAAAAATACTCCTACACTGTTTAGTTTAGGTGTGTTAATTTGCATATATCTTGATTTGTTAAAAGAAATATAGGATCTTGATTTCTGTGCTACCAGAAACAAACATTCCTGTAACTGCGTTGAGCAACTGTACAAGTATAGTATATATGACATTTTTTTTTCCTTTCACTTTAAGAACAGTTATGTTAAATTTGGTGCCACATTCAATTTATATCCATACCATCTCTACCAAATATCCACATGGACTTTTAAGTAACCTCCATAACAATAACCCCTTTCAAAATGCATTGTCCATAAAAATATAATTTATTCAGATATTAAAAAATGAGAGATATCTTATACAAACATGCACATGATATGTATCCAGTCAACGCGTTTCACAGACTCTGCTTCCATTTAAAAAGATACTGGAAATCCAAACTTACATGATAAATCTCATGTTCAACCCTTTAAACAGCAATAGTGGTAGTCTCCTTTAACTTTCTCAGGCTTGTATTTTTTGTGGGGCAATGAAGGATGATGCCTTTGTCATGATCTCTTTTCATATCAGATCTGCATCTTCATAGTCTCTTCCTAATTTTCTATAAAAGTAAGATGTGATAGGTTTCCCTATATTACACGTTATGCCTCAAAGTGTGGCACACAAGACTTTCCCCAGCCATTAATTTTCACATCCTCCTCATACTAAACTCCATCTCACGGGAGACAACCCCAAGATTGCACAGGGATCATATTTTGAATGTTTGAATAAATTATGTTTTTATGGTGCCTTACAAGTCCATATGGACATGTTTTAGAGATAACATTTTCTTATTTCTTATTTTCTTTGTGTTCATTTTTATAGTTACTATTTAGGTTTTAATTCACTTTTTTAATTGTGCCGATCAGTTAAGTTAAGTTTATCACTTGTAATATTGTTGATGTTTGTGCTATTTGATTTTAAGTCCAATTCCAAAATATAATGAGGCTTTTGCACCTTGAAATTTTTCTATTTTAGTGACTGCTTGGACCAGTTCTGTCTGTTGAAGAGAATAAAAATTGACATTTTTTGTAGAAATAATTACAATAATTCTAATTTGATGTTATCATAAATATTAGGAAACAATAGCAAATTATGAGAGGATACAGGTTTACACTTATAATGAAGTCCATTAGGAAAAAACATTACATTGACTTTGTTGATTAAAAAAAAACAAAAAATCTTGAAAAGTGATACACAAATTATAAGGTTTTAGACCTTATATGAGATTTTAGTAATTGGGTTTAGATCTACTTTAATTATCTAAACGTATCTAAAATATTATAGTAAAATAGTATATCAGTAAGGTATGCAGTCTTCCGCAGCACTAGTATTTAGTTTAAAACATTATGATATTGTATCTTTACTTGATGTACACACCTTGTAAAAACCTGACATTTGCATTACTGATATTGCAACTCTGTTTTCATGTTTTACTAATTAGAATTTTAGTGTTAAGCTGATTTATTTATGCATTAGATAATATTAAAATTTGAACATTAAAAGAAGACAAAGAACTTTAAATCACAAAAATTACAAATCAATTTTATTAATGAGTTCTGTATCCTGCAGTGAGTATTAATCAATGCTGTTTTATTATGCTGTTGTCTAATACCTGTATTGAGCAGTCATGTACTATCTCTCTTTGTATAGATTGATTTTGTGGCTCATGATGACATCCCATATTCATCAGCTGGCTCTGATGATGTATACAAGCATATAAAGGAGGCAGGTAAACAGCTTTTTTCCTGTGACCATATTAAATATTTTTTTCTGTAACCAAATTGACTTAATATTTTTGACTGAATACTTTTATAATGCAACATAACTGTGGTAGCTCTGATGTTACCCATGACTTATTGTCCCAGCCCACCCCCAACCCACCATAGACTGATTCCCTACATCCATACACTAGCAACACTCAACTAACTAATACAACATTCCAGCATTGAACATTCAGTTGCAAATCCAGGAAAGCTACCACCACTGCAAACCATATCCACCACTCACCGCCAGCTTAAACCGGCTGTTCACCACCAATACCGTAACCACTGTGGGACACTATACCCCCGATGAGCCCCTTTTCACCATCAAAAACTCCATAAAGTACCTGCCTTCCCAAGACCTCACCTGCCAACAACTGAACCACACACATTAACCCCTTCCCCAACACAGGGTGGCAGGCGAGAACCTCCCTCCACTCTCTGCACCTTCTGTTGACTGCCCCTTCCTGCCTGCCCTTTTTAACCCCTTCCCTAAACTCTGCCTGGGGCAATATATATTGGGACCATTGAAAGGTTTGAATAATGCAGTCCAGTTTGTTTCACCAAACAATAAAGTGCATGTAAAGGCAAATTTATATGTGTTTTTACAGAATGGAAATGCATCCATCTACACAAGGGGTCAGCAACCTTTACTATCAAAAGAGCCATTTTGCCCCCTCTTCCACTAAAGAAAAAAAGTTGTAATCTTTTTTTAAGTTTACCTGTTACAACAGAATACAACAAACAGAAGTGCAGTGTGTGTGTATAGGCCTAGTTTGAAATAAATTAAACACTGAACTATGCCTTTTTGAGTCCTTCCCATGTTTGTGTAAAATTAAATAAAACGTAAAAAACATAATAAAGCTTAGCAGTTTTAAAGTAAACATAAAATTAGGAACCACCTTTTTTGACAAGCCCATTTCAGTATGCTCCCATCCTCTACGGGTTTCTTTCTCGGCCAAAAGAAAGCCCCTGAACATACAATATAAAAATTACATAAATGTTTTTTTCTAAAAAATAATAGCCTATTAAATGCTAGGGTTCTCTCACTTGTTTAATGTGACTTCTGTTTCTGAAGGCTGTAAGATGTGACTTTGATCTTCACACAGAACTGTAGGCTCTCATTCGTGAGGCCGGAGCGATATTTGGATGGTATGAAGTTCATGCTCAAGAAAACGTGTTTGCATAAGTATGTTGAGCCAAAAATGGACAGGACTCCAAATGCATACTTTTTCATGTTCATATACGTGTCAGGAATGGCACTCCATGTTTTAAAAACAAGTTTGTCGGGTTTGGGGAGGTTTTCAATATCATTCCATTTGTGCTCTTTAGCCAGAGTGGCCTTCTGACGGGCGACTTTTTCGAAATCCGCTGTCAAGCTTTTGAACTTGGACACCCATAAGTCTTTATCTGCTATGTCAGCCAGTTCAATTTCAAGATCGGCCTGACCTATCCCTGTAAATGCGGATAAGTTCAGCAGGGATGGGTCGATGTCCAGCGGTGTGATAAGGAAGGACAGAGTGTTTTTTTCCTTTCAGAACTTGCTGAATCTTTCTCCAAATGCAGCTTGCATTGCCCTAATTGCACGGTGTATTTAATCACAATTTATGTATTTTCTCTCTTCTTTGAACCCTCGCTGAGAGGGGAAGTGAGAGAGCATACCTTTCTGTACATCTCTGGCAAACACTGTCATCTTGTGCTTAAACGCCAGAACATCCTCCAGCAACTGCAGGGCCGTGCTTCCCTTTCCATGGAGATTTTTATTCAGCGTGTTTAGGTGACTACCTGTCAGGGATGGCCTCAGGGATACCTGAGGCCATTGCTTTCCAGGTAGGTTTTTACATGTTCCAGACAAGCAGCGAAGCGTTTCAGTGCGTCTCCCTTTGACAACCACTGAACTCTGTTGTGCAGCAGGAGATCTGAATATGCACTCTCAACTTCATCCAACAATGAACAAAACTGTTGGCGGTTTAACCCGTTTGCAATTATTTTGTTCACTATCTTAATAACAATCACTTCAACCCATTCAGGGGGGAGTGTTTGAGTGCACAGTGCTTCTTGGTGCAAGATGCAGTGAAACGTCATCAGCTCTCAATCCAGCGACTTTTGAAGTAAATTCACAAAGCCCTTATGTGCTCCTCCCATACTGGGTGCACCAGGTGAGTAGTTTTTATTCCTTTGGCTTTTAGACAACTCAAAACAGCCTCACAAATGTCCTGTCCAGGCGCTTGGCCCTTTAATGGTATGAGTTCAGTTCTTCCTGTGGCCCATCAGAGTTCACATATCTGCATGACAGTGCTGTCTGCTCAATATCGTTTACATCACTTGACTCATCACATTGAAGATGCTTGAGCTGAATTGATGTCATCACTTGCTTACTGGTGATGTTTGTTGCCATTTTAATGGTGATTTTTTTAAATTTTCTGAATAATTTCCTGTTTGTTTTTGAATTTGGAGAATAGATTCTCTGATATTTTTGTGAACAATTCTTTCATGTATTCTCCATCTGTGAATAGCTTCCTGCTGCTTACGATCTCAGGAGCTGCCACAAAACTAGCAGCTGGAGTTTAGTTTGGAGAGTTGATCTACTTCTTGAAAGTATGTTTGCTCTGCTCAACTTTCCATGCAGAATTAAACTCACTTTTTTTATCTGAGATTTTTCTTTTTTGGGATGTATTCATTGTTAGCTTACCACGGACCCAGTAATTTCAACTGATTAGGGAAATATTGAATGAAAGCAGCAAACTATTGATTAAGAATATGTAGCCTTATCAATCCCACCTGGATGATGTTATTGTCTTTACTGGATGTTTCCATAATAAATAAATAAAATGGATCAACAGTCTTTTTAGCCTGCAAATTCATTTATAGGGTGTTAGAGATAGAAAACTTTAAATTAATTTGAAAAAATTTCAAAAATTTAATGTGATATATTTGATGTAATTATGATTAAATTAACATTTGAATTATTTATTGAAATATCAAATTATCATGAAAAATTATCAATGATCAATTCAAAACTATTAAATCACCAATAGATAAACCCTTAATCAATGACTACAGGTGTAATAATATAAACTTAAGACCATTTACTTTATCCATTGAAGTCCATGATCAAATTAATATACCCCCAATTCATTATTTGGAGTCCATGATTAAATTATTATACCCTCAAAATCACTGAGATTTATTAGTATAATAGATTATTAGGCAATTAAAGACTTACTTGTAAGATCTTTGCTTTCTTTCAAATGTCAAAGTGTTTTTGGAATCAATAGCCCAGCTGCTGCATTGAGCGACCACCCTTAAATTCACTCAGTCCCGTGTCCCACATCGTACTGGAATACACCATGATGTTTGTTTCCGGGTAGAGACCCGGAAACACGTGGGACACGGGACTCTTATCCCTACGGGAGTCCCGCACCGATAACTCCACCCAATCCAGGAACATCACAGCAGGCGAATCCCCCTCCCCGTGCATACACAAGAGGAGGGAGGGCATTACCCCTCTGCGTCACCGCATGCAGCTCCAGAGTGGCAGGTTGCCGATCCCTGATCCACACTCATTGGCCAATTTTTTAGGTATACATGGTAAACTGTTTGGTAATACAAATCTAAAAATCAGCCAATCACATGGCAGAAACTCCATGCATTTAGGTATGTGAACATTGTTACGCTGAACTGCTTAGATCTGCTGGGATTTTTATGCCTAACCGTCTCTAGGGTTTACAGGGAATGGTCTGAAAAAGGAAAATATCCATTGAGTGTCAGTTCTCTGGGCACAAAAGTGCCTTTTTGATGTCAGTGGTTGGAGGGTAATGACCATGTCCAAACTGAAAAAAAAATCAAATAACTACTCTTTACAAATATAACTGATGTTTGCAGAAGAGTATCCTCTACAGTCACCAGGTACTAATCCAACAGAGCACCTTTTGGGGTGCCATAGGAGATTTGCAACATGATTATATACATGCCTACATCCCTATATCCTAAATGTCTTCTTTAAACATGGCCAGCAGTATTAATAAAATCTGACAGTAAAAGCGGAACAAGTTAAAAATACTTATTATTTTAAATTGCCCACTTGGCATCTGTGTCCCCTGGCCTTGCGTCCCCAACTTTCACACGCCAGGGACGTAGATGCTAGGCATGAATCGCTAGGCGACAGATTTCAGGCAGGTGTCGCTGGAGACGACGATGCCGGGCACGGCTGGAGGAAGCCACGAGCACGTGGGGACCAGGTAAGTTTCCCAATCTCATTTAAAATTTCACCCTGAGTGTGGCTCAGGGTTATCGCTTTTGGTGCTGAAAATTACCCCGAGTCACACTCGGGAATACCGCCAGGGAGGTTGCATACATAAGGTTTTTTTTTAAATATTCCTTCTGTCATACAGATAAGTATCTTATTTCACTTATTTTAGGAAAAAGGAAGAAACGTGGGGTGCTAATTGCCTCCATGGGCATCTCTACTGTTACCTATCAGGGGGCCACAAACTACTTACTATGCTCTGTGCTCAGCATAATCGTTGTCTCACTATTCCAGGCACATGCCTACTTTGGTGAATATGAAATACATTCAAACTAAATTAGAAGAACAGATTTAGTAAAATGTTCCCTAAACATTACCAATATGGAAGTAGTCTGGTGTAATGATGACATTGTACTTGGTACCCTCTAGGATTTTTGTGTAAATCCCACCTACCCTGATATTTGTTTCAGGTTTACTTTTATTTTTTTACCAGACGTTGCATATTTGGTGGACCGGATATTCTTTTTTTTTTAATTTTCTGAGTAACTGTTTTAACTTATTTATTTATTTATTAAGATGTTCCTAAACCCCTGGAAAGCTTTATGACATTGCAAGATTGAGACTTTAACCTACCAGTATTAGAAACTAAACTTGACCTGACCTGACTATTGGGAGGAATGTAAAAAAACTGTTAGTTCGCTTTCTAGCAGTCTACAGTAAAGTAGCTAATATTGTGGCAAATTAAATAAAAATGTTGGAAGACAAACATACCAATTTTTATATCTGCGACACATTGCTGCATTTTTCCCATTGTGGAATTGATGTTAACAGTTTGACATACCATAATTCTGGTGGAGGGGGGAGAGGGTGGAAAATTTTAGTTGTCCACTCAAGAATGCCAATGGGTCCACTCAAGGAAGCCAAATGGTGAAGCTATTCTAATTGTTTCCCTTTTTCTTCCTATCTTTCTGATACTTGCTCCATTCTCTTTTTCCCTCACCTCCTTTTCTCCCTATGCCTCCGAATTATGCTATCATCAAGTCCTATGGACAGATTACTTTGGGCCTGATTTTTTAAAGCTTTCCAAGGCTGGAGATGTTACACTTTCATCAGTAAAGCTGGGTGATCCAGCAAACCTGCAATGTATTTCTTCAAAATCATTTGCTATGTGCTAGATGAACTGCTTTCAACTCAAACCTTTATTGACACACTGGTAAAAAGGCAACACTGTGCTCTTGCTTGAATTTAGCTGTACATGTTCAATAAAAATATTGAAGAAAGCAGTCACATGCCAGCAAGTTTACATAAAAATCTCTAAGATGTCATTATCTAGAACATACAGTCGCTTGCCAATTACTTCCTGTTTGTTCCTATAGGTAGTAAGTGCAGAATAGGATCTTATACTTAGAAGCTTTATAGGAATGAAAAAAGTGGTGATGTGGGAGTAAAGGTTCCTTTGATATAGGCATAACTGCAGCAAAGGTAAAGTTTAACCTTAAAGTTAAACTTTAAGGCTTATTGATGCATTTTATGTTTTTTCTTTCATTCACATTTAACATAAATATAGCACTCAATTATATGAAATGGTTGTAATGTCAATAAAGCTGATTCTTCAGTGCGGTAGCTTGTACTGTCATCATACAGAAAAAGCTGTGATACTGGCTATCCTTCCTTTTGTGACAGGCATGTTTGTACCAACACAGAGGACAGAAGGTATTTCAACGTCAGACATAATCACTAGAATCGTCCGTGATTATGATGTTTATGCCAGACGCAACCTCCAGAGAGGATACACTGCAAAGGATCTAAATGTTAGTTTCATAAATGTAAGTATAAAAACAGCTGGCAACATGGGTTACATCAGTGTTTTTTCACTATCCTTAAACACTGTATTTATGATAAATCCCTCAATTCATTGGCCAAAACTATACAATAGCGACTGCAGACTGTTGAATACAACATGATATAGAAAACGAAACCTTATTGTCATTTAAAATCATAAATGACTACAACAGTTTGATGGATTACAGAAGCATTAGTGCTATAATCCCCTCTTAAGGCTGAATGAGTTCCATGTTTAATGCTAATATTTATTTCTTTTTCTCTGTAATAATGTTTCTGTGTTAAAAACCCTTTAGAAAGTGTTGGAGTTAAAGTGGAATTCCAGACAAATAGTTGAATATACAGTTCACCTCCCCCTCAAGCTCCAGTGCCTAATGAGATCTTTGCTAGCCGTTTATCGCCATATCGCCATGTGATAATATGGGCGAAAATGTTGTATCCATAAAATAAAAAGTGCTTCTCTAAAGATATTTGAGCAGAATGGTAATTAAGTATTGGTCAGGCAGGGTCAGATTACTAAATAATGTATGTCAGTGCTGAACACAATATTGAAAGAAAATCGAATGTAGCATTAGACTGTGGATTTAACCTAATAAATGCAAAACTTTATATATATAAATATATATGTATATCTTTTAGGCCAGATAGCCTGAAATCTATCTATTATTGGTATGTTTATAGGGGATGTTTTGGTATTAAACCTTGTTTTAGCTAGCTTCATTATGTACAGTCTTGTTGGGGGAGATTTAGGATTCTATTCTTTATAAATATTTCCGTCACCTTTAGGTAAGTGATAGAAATACCAAATTAGTATCTAGAAATGAAATGATTAATCAAGAATAGAAAATAGAAATAGAAAAACCCACCATGTAAATGATAACATATCAGCAATGCAGTCGTGTCGATGTATGATAGCATAAATCATTTATTATAATTCATTTGTTATAGGAAAAAAAATACAGGTTCCAAAACCAAGTGGACAAAATGAAAGAAAAGGTGAAAAATGTGGAAGAAAGATCAAAAGAATTTGTCTACAAGGTGGAAGAAAAAAGCCATGATCTAATTCAGAAGTGGGAAGAAAAATCTAGGGAGTTCATAGGGAATTTTCTTGAGTTATTTGGTCCTGATGGTGCCTGGGTATGTGTATGCATCATGTTTACTGTTTTGACCTGATAAGCCTTTATATTGATAAGCCTAATATTTTCCAAATTCCCAGCTCCATAGTCACACTGGTGGGGTTATAATGTGGCAATAATATTAATTTGACTACCCTACAACAATAAAGTAAAGCAGCAAATAAGCAAGATTATAGATATTTCTATACATTTTTTTAAATAAATAACAAAATGAACACCTGACTGTGCATGTATATGGCAATTTTGCAACATGCTTTTGCTTTTTCATATTTAGCTATCAGACTGAGATGTCCTGCATAAAATGTTCTGAATTTTAGCCTCACATTTCTATTTGAGCTATACTAATGTTATTATTTGTTGGATGTTGTTTGGGGTGCTTCAGGACTTTGGTTAGCATTACTTTTGGAGCACTGCCAGTGTGGTCATACATGAAATGTTCCTAAAAGTGCATCAGGACTTCCATTTGAATTCCATTTGAACACTGTTAGTGTGGTCATAGATGAGATATTTTTTGAGGTGCTCTTGAACTTCACATTGCATTTCTTTCTGAGCTCTACATAGTGGGCTTGATTTACTAAACCCCTCCAAGCCTGGAGAAGATAGACTAACATGGAAAATCCTTGGCAATCCAGAAAACCTGGAATGAATTTCCTAAGAATCAATTGCTATTAACTGGCAAACGGTTTCAATCCTGGACCAGATCTATTCCAGGTTTGCCGGATCACTTTTGGCACTGTGTATAGCTTTGAAGTATATCTCTATTTTGTAATTCTTTTACAGGAGAACAACTTTCCCAAAACATGGTACATTTTTTTTTTCTGAAATGGCTTTGAGGTTTTGTTATGGATTCATATAAAACATAAATGGTGCAAAGGAGAGTTCATAAACTACTTTTAAAGCCATAAAAGCATAAAATACACAGGAGGATAAGGGGGCATAGTTACATATGCTGTTTGGTATTGTTCTGCTGATAATAAATGTTTCACTATCATAGGAGCTATAATTCAAAAGAGTTTCCCATTCTTTTTAGTCATCCTTTCCAGATAAATCACTATGAATGTCAGAGTGTTTGGGTTATCACCCGTAGAGGAACTACTTATTTTAAGACTTTTCTTAGCCTGAAAAGAAGTTCAATTTCCAATTTTGAAAACCATAAATTTTAACCCATAAATTACATTAAACATTCATTTTTATACAGAGCAGGTGCTGTGAATACCTGTGGTGTACTTCAATAAGCTTTCTGGTATGAAAAAAATGCATGTAACATGTTCATGGGCAAAGGTAATAGAGACAATCTTCATAGTCCAGATGCTACTAGCTGAGGAGCATATGACCGTGAAATGCTCAGCAGGACCCGCAGGACAACAAACATGAGCTATCTATTGACTAAAAAAACTGTTCAGAAGAGGTTAAAACCACCATAAGTGTGCACAGATTGTGCTGTATATAAATAACATTATGTCCCAGAATGCATTTGACTAACAGTGTTTATTTTTTTCCAGAAGCAGATGTTTCAGGAGCGCAGTGGACGGATGCTACAAGCACTCTCTCCTAGACAAAGTCCTACCAATAGTCCCACTCGAGAACGTTCACCCTCTCGTTCCCCATCACCACCTTTGCCATGGGTGCTTAATAAACCCTCTCCTCCTTTGTCCCCCAAAGGTGCTGCATCCGCCTCTATCTCCATCAGCAGCATGAGTGAGGGAGATGAAGATGAAAAGTAAACTGTACCAAAGTTTTTATTCTAATATATGACTTTTATGACACAGAGAACAGCTCTGATTTGCTCAGCTGGCTTCTCACAAAAAAATTATTAGGATAATATAAAGCGTCAGAATTTGGAAGCATTTGAAGAAACATCAAACAATTCTCAGGCACCTAGGTAAAATTAAAGTAAAGGTTAGAGTGGTCTCTGACCTGGGTATATATGATAAGAAATCTCTTTACCAAGAATAAGACAAAGTATAGAAACTACAAAGCTAAAGTTGTTTTCCAAATGAATTTGCTGAATTGAAGAACAAATTGCAAACATATATATGAGGCTTATACTATAAAGTGTATTATGGGCATGCGGTTCCTGGTATACTTGAAGTTTGTGTATTGGTGGAAACCATGCACAGCAAACAGAATTAGAATAATTATCATTTATGTATAAAAAGCACTATCGGGGTTTTGCTTAATTTAATGCAGAAATGGCTTCTTTTTTGTGTTGGGAACCCAGAAGTGCATTGATTGTAATTAATTTTAATAACTTCCTAAAAATTGCACTGATTGTATAAATCCCTAATACATAGGTGCTAGGGGCTTAACACTTTACTGAGTATCTGTTGATTTAGATGTCACACCACTTTGTGCAGTACATGACTTACTTATCGTTCCCTTAGATTTCTCTTACCTAGTTGTCGTGATTGGACAGTGAAATTGTGTACACATCTTTGAACCTATAATAGGTTTATTGAGGAAATATTGAGTGAAAGTCATGGAACACATAACAAATAGTTAATAAAGGGGGCATCCAGGAATATAATATCTTTCCCATGTCCGTACCATGTTCTTCTATCACAGAGTTGCAAAAGGGCAGTGTACAGTGCCTTGTTTTAAAAAGTAAGTGCGGTTAATCCAGTTTGTGTTATTTTTTATGGACAAGTCAAGTGTTTGTACATCAGCACACCAACAGATATTTAAGTTTAGGACAATAAGGAACTATTCATAAAAAAATATATTCTATAAACAAACATACATTCTTTTGATAGCAGTACTGTTGATTTCCTTAAACTGTTTGTTACCTTTATTCTAGAGCAGTGTTTTTCAAGTAGGGTTCATCCAGGGCAGTGGTTGTAAATCTTTCAGACCTCATGGACCACTAAATCCAGGGAATCTGGACTGCGCATGTGCGGAGAGCCATGTGTCACTTAAAGGGGAAGAAACTTCGCCAGAGTGGCGCCATGTTGCCAGAACCTGCCCACTCTTCCATCGCAGGCTCAGACCTGCTTCCTAAACATCCTGGGAGAAAGGTAGCGCAGGGCTGTGGATGCAACAAAAGTTGTGTCTGAGTCTGCGATGAGAGAGTGGGCAGGTTGTGTTTATATGGGGGACAGAGCCTCAGACCACCAAAATTTTTTTGTAGAAGGACCCACCAGTTGGCAACTACTGCTCCAGGGGTTGTTAGGTGTTCCGTGAACAATGAGAAATTTGTGTTTAAAGAAAGTTTAACACCAATGATGGTTTGGGCTATCAGTAAAAGTGACATTCTTCCCAGTGGCCAGCAATGTAAGAGGCATTCTTCACATGAACCCAATGCTAATATACTATGAGCTGTGGATGTAATAATTAGAGCAGGAGTTCCCTGAGAACCTAAAAGAGATTTCGAGGGGTTCCATGTTAAAAAGGTTAAGAAACACTGTATTAGGGTATCCAAGCCCTTATCCCGGCTTTATGGAAACCTGTCACCAACCCACCAAGATAACAGTGCCTAGATCACCAAAATTCATTCAGTGCATGTACTCGGCAAAACCATTTATTCCTAAGGACCCCCTATAGTGTAAAGAGTACTATCATGTAAACAGGTATTAGGATCCCACCAAGAAGACTTTTGACAAGCAGCCCTGTGATCTAGGTAGCAGCCCTGGGATTTATGTGTCCCTGCCCCCGATACATTTACAAGCTACTCCCCCTTCCCCCGTCTAATATACAAACTGTAGAAAGATAGCAAATTATTTTGGTATGATATTAGGATAAAACCCATAAAGACATGGAGAGAACATTCTTCAAATGGCATCCATACTAGAGCTGTGTATTATGTTGGCACTATAAAAAACCTGTTTATTATTAATAATAATAATAATAATAAAAATAATGTTAATAATTAGGAATCAAACCCTGAACTCAAGAAATGCAAACACAGATGTACTTACCACTTGGTCATTGGTACATGATTGCAACACTACAGCACTGAAGTAAAGCAATCATTATGCATTACTCCAAACATAAAAATGAATATACACGGCCCCGGTCAGTATTTTATTTTCAGATGCTCTCCACATAAAAAAATGCACCTTTTTAGCACTGCTCATATGTCAAAGGAATCTGTTCTTCGGTGTTCTATGACCATCTATGGCATAGGATCTTTCTAGGATTTATATAACAACCAATTCACCTAAGTATATGACGTGTGCCTCTAGGGCTTATACGGCCTTTTGACTTTTTTTATCAATATATAAGTCCCAGGGCACTCAAACCTACATAGGGTTAAAGCAGAACTAAAGCCTGTATTACTCAACTATCCATGTTCCATCGCAGGGCACCGCCGTCTTCCTTCTTCACCTCCTGAAGATGATTTTCAGCCACTTTGACTGGCTGTACTTAAGCCCTGTGCAGGCATGCAGGTGTTCATTCATGCCGGGCCTGCACAATGTAAGCGAGGAATGCCGGGTTTCCTTGCTCAGCACAATTTGACAAATGAGTGGAGAACGGGTAGTTCAGAGCAGCTGAACCACCTGTCTGAATTACACGTGTGTAAAAGTGGGACACTAGTTCTACTTTAAAGGGAATCCTCAAGGGGACTGGGTATTTTGTTTTTTTTTTCTGCTGCTTGGTGGATGTTCTTTAAATTCTGCATATACAGAAAAAGGCATTGCTAAATTATTTTTGCACCTTCAGCAAAACAATGGCTGCACCTAATATTTCACAGCATATCTATCTGGAATACCAATCTTGCTGTTAGGGACAAATCACTGTGCCCAACGGAAGGCAAAGTAACTAGTGGTACACTGAAGGGTAGAGCGAGAAATAAACAACATCATAAATGGTGTACAGACATTAGGGCACATATAACCCCATGTCTAAGGCAGAGAAATCGAAGGAAACAGCAACAAGCAACACATTAAAAAAATATACCTTTGTATGGCTTACTTGTTGTAAATCCAGCAAAACTGCCATAGAAGAAGGTAATTAATAAGATGAATCACAAGACTTTCAGTAGCTTAGGCAGTATTTACCATCACTGTTATCTTGCTGGTAGTCTCCACATTTGAACTGCTGACCCAAATAAAAGATAGGCAGCATGTTGCATGCAAACGTGCAAACCTGTTTTATTTTTTTAGATTATGTGATAGGGTATGGTAATATCTTTCATGTGTGCCAAGGCAGCATGAGGTCCAAAAAAATCTGTTTCTCCTAGAATGAACATAATATACAACCAGTACATGCTTTGTATGGGTGCTTGAGTATAAAATTGTATTCTCCCTGTGCACTTAAGGCAACAACATGTCACAGTAAAAAATATAGAACAAACTGGAACAACTAGAGCACTAAGCATTTATTTTGCCTGACCTCTTGCAGGATATTTTTTTTCCAAATGATTTCACATATTTTTTTTTTGGACAGCCAAAAATAAACCTTTCCTAGGGAAATGTTACCTTTAACTAAAACTCATTGCTCACTCTTATACGTACCCACCATATATATCATCATGCTCATTCCGGACCTCAGATTTAGGCATCTCACAGTGGCGAGCAGTTTTTGCAGCCTACACTGTTTCTAATTTCTTCCAATATGAGTATGTGTCACAGACCTCACACGCATACATCATCCAGTTCTCACAGGGGTACTGTACTATATAGACTGTCACTTGTCTGACAGCATTGTCCAAGATGTGGCACTTAGCAGTAGTTTCAGAACTTGTGGGGGTCTTCACTAGGTAAACTACAGCTAAATACCATTCATAAAATGTTTATTGCACATATATTCGTTTGGGACAATTTTAGCTGAAATGAATGATTGACTTAAAATTAAACTGGATTTCCAAGACCACACAGTGAAATGTATTTTGTTCCTGTCCTGGTGACAGATAAAAGCAATAAAAACACATAGAAAAGTGGAGGAAGACTTGAAACTCCAGCAGCTTTTTATTTCTGTGTGTCTAGATTTACCTTTATCCAACGGCCACAGACAGTAATAGAAATTTAATATAGGTTCTGGTCTTTCCCCATCTAAAAAAATAAATGGTATTGACCAAAACTTACACTTCAGTCTCTATGGCCAGCCAGGTGCAGAAAAGCCATATAAATGAAAACAATAATCATGTGCTGCCTGGATGGACTAGGTGTGAAAACAGCAAAATACCTAAATCTGAGGTCTGAATTTTAATCAGTAGTTTGTATGAATGAGTAAGGCAGGGAAGAGATTTATGTGTTGAGTTTTCATAAGTGCACTAGCCCTAAGTCTAGACCAACTATTCTCAACAAGGCTTCCTTGGAACCCTAAGGGCCCTCCAGAAACTGGCCAAATGTTCTTTGAGCTATGTCTGGTTGATCTCTTCCCTCTGACAACCAATGCAAATAACATTTTCCTATTGATTGATTATAATATTAGTTCCCTGATACGTGAAAATTATTTTAAGGGTTCCTCAGGGGTAAAGAAGGTTGAGAAAGGCTGGTCTAGGCTAACCTATAGATAACAAAGGAAGAGGAGTGTCTTCTATCTACATGCTCATGTAAGAGTTTGTGTCATACAATGTTGGAATAGGTAGTTGTCTGGGGAATTAAATCGATATTTAAAGCGAAATGGACATTAGAATTTTAACAAATGATGTAAATTTTGGAAGACCTGAAGGTGATTGTTCCACTTTAAGCGCCTGCTTTACAAATAGATTTTAATAGTTCTGTAAGATCGCATGGTTTTCTATAAACTGTTCATAATAAAGATGACAATTATTAGCCTTACACTCCTGTGGTTCTCTTCTTCACATCATTTTACCATACTTATCTAAATTGGACAATGCTTTCATGAGTGAGAAACAAAGTTAATTCAGTTATATATGTGATGAACATATCTTAAATACTTTGGCCACCACAGACGTGCACACTATATCCATTGACACACTGCTGGATTAATGTTGGGAGATCATGCAGAAGATATTTGCGAGTTAGACTTTGACACAAAGGGGTCTACTTATAAGGCAGTGAATCTGACATTTACCAAAACATTCCTGGTGGACAATCTTCCAGGTCCATGTTTCAAAGGCTGTAATGGATTTTAATGTGAATGTTTCAGGGAATGTCAAATTCGCTGCTTTATAAATAGACCCCATAGTGCATCATCTGGTGCATGGCACTGCACATAATCAAGCATAGGAAAGTACAAAGTGTAGTAACCCAAAATAGCAATTTGCAATTGTTTAATGTCCTGATTGTTGTAAACTAATGAAAGGTTAAGGCTGGGTATTGCACTTTGTCCATCAACATGTCCTTTACCACTGGGCATCTATATTTACTTATTACTTTATTTACATTTCTACTTGTATACTGTTATACCAGTGTGGCCATGCTACTCAGGAATTACTTAGTTTGTGATTATTTACTTGTATTCTTTCCCTGTCAGAAAATTGTGAAGATGTAAGGATGTACTATTTTCTTCATGCACTCAAAAGTTATAACTACCAAAGATGCTGTGAGGATGAAATCATAAATATTTGGCTTGTGAGTTGTCTGTATCAATAATTTCCAGAAGCCTAGACGGATTATTTGTTATCATCGAGTTGACATCGCTTTGACAGCCACTTAACAGACAACACAACTAAATGTCAGCATACAGGGCTATCCCTAAAAAGTAAGACTATGCTTTTATACAATTTAAAGTCTTAAACCTACTAATCTATTCTTCTTGTTTTCTTCCATTCAGTCTGTTAAATATACCTTATTGCCATTATTGACTATGGTTTGTGTGATTCCTGTCCAAAGTTACGGTATTTCTTGCATGAAATGTTCAATGCAGGCTTTTTAGATCTGATTTTTAATAACCGCAATCAATAACAACATGCCAACATCCTCAGCTGCTTTTCATCAAAGTCAAGGAGGTGGTTGGGCCACTTTTGGAAGTGACAACCAAGGAAACTTTCAATTTCATCACTTGCCAGTGCAGAAAGCATTAAGCATGTCAGAATTTCACATGACCACTTGACCCCATTCTGTCCTGTGGCCTCAAATACCCAGGCAGAGCATTTGGAGAAACTAATAACAAGATGGCTGCCTATGCTGTTACAACTCACTTAACATGTTTGGGCTTGACAAAAGATGTTTGGATGGAAAATGTTTAGTTATATTGTTTAGTAAAGTTTATCAATCTTAACCTGTTGAGATGTAAAAAATCCAAATAGAAGAACTTCAAATAGGACACTCATCCTATTTGATTACACTTCAACCTAAGTTTCAGAAAGTATCCATAAACACCTAGACTTATATAATAAAAAAGCATACTTCCAACAGGGTGATAAATGTAAAAATTAAATGACTCAGGTTAGCTCCAGCATCTTACACAGCCTGTTTGTCATTCGTGCCGAACTCTAAAAAAGGCAGGGTGAAGAGGATTATTCGGATAATTGTTGCCTTGGATAAATAGAGAGAAAACCTAGTATATGTTCACTGGTCCTCCAGCATCGTTTTGGATGATTTACTGATGATCGGAACAACCAATGTTATTTCCTATAATGGACACAGCGAGGTGCCACTCGCTCTCACCTATTTTCCCTGCTTCTCCCTCAAAAGAAATGAACGGTGCTGTGTGAACAAAGCTCATTCATTCTACGGTTGCTGGAAACTATCACAAAAGATTCAGCATTGTTTCCCACACTTTGGAAATGGTTCATAGACAGCAAAAAATAAAATAATCTTGTTTTAGCCTCTCTCTATTTCTTCCAAAAATCAGAGAGTTTTGGCTATACATAAACCTCAAGACCGAACCTATATGTACACTGACCTAGATAAACCATGCAAACAACAATTCTGATTCAAGATTATTTCAAGTGTAAATAAAGTTGTGCAAACAATTTAGAGCAGAACAGCTCGCAGGCTGAGGCTTTTTCATCCCCCTACTGCTTATTCCTGCTAATAGACCTACTAGACTGATACCCTTCAGGGTTAACCCTTAGTAAAGGCTGCTGTATTTTCCAACCTGGAACACCCTGGATTACCCTTAATACTTACAAAGAGAAAGGAAGACACTTTCCCATCTGATTCACTACACCACTACCAAGAGATTTGATCTATCATATCCTGATTCAAACAGTTTGACCTTTACAAATGACTCAACCTGTATCCAAAAGTTCTAAGGAAGAGGCCCTCTCTCCTCAGCTATTTATTACATTGGTCCAGGAATGCAGGGACAAACCTTCACCGCACCCATGAAATATTTGTAAATTGTGCTAAAACCTCTAACAAGAGTATAAATTACTACTTTAAACCTTGGAATTATCATCAGCAGCAACTACATATATACCCCCCCGTGGGGCATGTTCCTAACTTTGGATCGATAAGCACTCACTACTATCCCTGAGGAAGCCCTTTGTGGCGAAATGCGTTGGATCACTGTGTGCCTCGGCACGGCTTTTTGAACAGTTTTATGGTTATGTGTAATACTTTATGACAAAATCCATTCTATATGTATATATGTATGTATGTATGTATAACTATTCTGTGCTGTGAAATAGTAACAGGACAGAGATGAAAACAATATATGTTTATGTGTATTTGATGGCTTATGTACTGAATAATCAATCAATACACTTCACTTTTTGCACAAAAAACTTATGAGACTCAAACCTCTTTCTTTCCTCTCTATTTATTTAGACTTAAATACCATATAGAGGTGACTCAACACAAAAACACATTCATATAGTGAGGAGGAGTAAAACCCTATATATTATATATATATATATATATATATATATATACACACACACACACACACACACACACACACATACATACATACATACATATAAAGAAAAGAAAGGAAATTACAACTATGAAATACCCATCTTTAAACTACTGTGACAGCTACGCCACCTGCTGGATAAACCACTGACCACAAATAAGGGATTCTCTAGAAGACAGCAGTGCAAATAACACCTTAAAATCTCCTTTATATTCCACAGAAAATAATAGAGTTTTATTGAACAAAAATGTAGTTTGCCAAGAGTACAACATGTTATATGAGAAAACAGAGCCACTGCAGCAGTGACATTTAGCAACTAAAAAGCACAATATGGCACTAAGTATCATCAAGGAGCAGTCCAACAGCCCGAGGTTCCCCCTGAACCAAAAGGTGGACACCCCACAGCAAGGTATGTATTTCAAAAACTGATTGTGGCAAATGATTTTATTTTATTCCTGTGTACTTCTAGATAGGACCTTATTTGTAGTTTACAGAATAAACAATGCAGATTTTAATAAATGTTGATTTAATAAAATGTAGTGAGGTTTATACTCATTAGGGGACTATAGAGTATATTGGCCCTGATAGAACAGACTGACCTTTTAATCATTTCTTATAGCATACACCAAAACCTGTTTCTTATGAGCCTTAGGCCTAACTATGTGGCATTTACTGTGTGTCTGTGCACTGCATATAGCACTTTGATGATCTCCTTGGTGTTGTTTCCTGGCTGTACACATATTTATGTATGTGACAGGACTGTGGGTCCCTTCATTATTTATTTATTTATTCTACAGCTAACAAAAAAACTTTATGCAACTTTGTTTATTTATTATGTCACTTTTTTACCGTCACGAAATGACCCTATATGATGGTAAAGTGGAAGTAACTTTGTTCACAACATAGTAACATAGTGTTGACACAGTAATAAATCCAATCATGCCTGTCCTGCACAGTTTACAAACACATAGTAAGAAATGAGACTTGATTTGTTTACTTTTCAACCTGTTCAAAATTTCTCCTGAACTTCCTGGCGGTAACTTCAGCAATACTCAGGCAGGAGGTTGAGTGGTAAAACAATTACCCCTGAGCAAAGCTTGGGGATATTTGATTTTGCATTGAACTTTTGCCAGATTAGTACTTAGGGTTATCATCGCGAGGGTTAAGCAAAACAGGAAAAAATTATAAATATTTTATATTAATATAGGATAATAAAATATAGAAAATCCACATTACTGACTTCTCATGCCTTGTTCTTTTATGTATATTTACTGAAAAGAGATTCCTTCCTTATGTCAAATCTTTCCACCTGATGACTGATGCTGGAAAAATAATTAACCAAGAGGCAGCAAGAGAGGTGTACAAAGCAAAAATCCACACAATAGATAATAATAGTGAGATCACTGAACTGCAACCTGCAGTGTTTATTCATTTTCATTAAAGTCAAATGCCCTGCATTGCATTGACCATCTCTATAGTTTTAACACTGCACATATCCAGCTGTAAGGCTGTAGGCCTAGCAAAGTATCGTTCAGATGAAATTTATAGGACAAAGTTGGATATCTTTATACTCACAAAACAGAATCAACACATCTAGATGACCTCTAAAAAATTAAGAAAGGTTTGTGACTTAAGGTCCAGTGTAGGAATGGATTCCATCTTGAATCATTGCCAAAGAAATCCCAGCAGCTCAGTTAGCAGGTCCGCATTAAGAAAATCACCATGCAAATGGTAATAAATACAGCAACCTAGTTAACCTTATTTTAAGCCTTGTCATAATATCTTAAAATATATCCAAACTCCAACAATGAACTTCTTTTATTTGCTTCCTTTTGGTCTGTTGAATAAATAAACACAATTTTAAATGTGCAAGGTGCCACAAATTACTGTATATCCTGTTATCAATCCAGCGAGCTTAAATGGCCTGATTTAGTAAAGCTCACCAAGGCTGGAGGGGATAGACTTTCATCAGTGAACCTGTGTGATCCAGCAAACCTGGAATGGATTTCTTAAAGACATTTGCTAGCAAATGTTTTCAATCCTGGACCAGATACATTTTAGGTTTGCTGGATCTTGTGGCTTGTGCCACAAGCTTCACTTCACATGAGCAGCAGTAAGCCACTGGAACTGTTGGTCCTGTCTCCGGTGGTCATTCCTTGGATCACTTTTGGAATGTACAAACAAATTTATACCAGGAATATCCAATCCTAAAAAAACTGCCCTTTGGATTTTCTACAAGCCAGTGGCTCAGAACCTTTTTCATGCTTCCTATACCCAATATTGCGTACTCTACTGCAATACTTAATATTGCGTAACATATTCTACCCTTTGACAGGTGCCATTGTATAACAATTAATGTTATTCACTTCATCTGCCAGTAGTTTCAAAGTAGAACTAAGCCTAAAAATTTAAAAATGGTGACCAGGCAGGTCCTTCATCGCAGAAGGGACAGGCAATGTCTCATGTGCCAAAAACACACTTACCTGCTTGATCACAACTTTTAAATTGCACTCACCTGTTGCGGGCCCTGCCATGTTGTTCCTCCATGCTTCCTGCTTTCACTCTTCACCTGGAATTTAACTCTCTTTCAGTTCTGCCAGGAAAGCTTGGTTGTGTTGGGTATCCCAGTATCCTACACTTAGCCGCACATGCAATTTTTTTTAACAGTAGAGGATGGCGATCAGGAAGGTAAGAATGACTATTTTCTACAGAAAAAGCCCTGCCTGACCCTAAATTATATATATATATATATATATATATATAAATATATAAAAAAAGTAGAATAAATGGGGGGAATAAATAAATATATCTATATTTATTAACCACATAGGGGAGGATATAAATACTCCTACATATTCTGAAAGAATATATATATATATATATATATATATATATATGCAAAGAACATTATTAATGTATGTGAAGTCTAAAGAGAAGCTTTTAGTCATGTCATACATTAGAATTATAAACAAAAATTATTTGCAACTAGGAAAATATAAACCTATATGAATGCAGACCCATTCTTAAATCCATATACACTGATTCACATATCCCTTACTCAAATCCTTTTTCTTTTCTTTATGTGTACGTTGTGATACATTCTAGCACAGGTGTCTTATTTTTATTCTGTATATGGGATTGGGGTACCATTAAAAATAAATGGTAACGCACACATACCCGAACGTTACTTAACCACCTGAGCGTTACACTGAGGTCTAGATTTCTGTACCAAAAGTGATCCACTGTTTTTCATGAAATTTTTTTTTTAAATTGTAGACCTGTAACTTACAGAAATATGTCCGAACAAGGGTTCTAGTAGATATCATGAATATAAAAAATGTTTGAAACACACAATCATGTAAAAAAAAAAATTACTTTTAATAAAATTAAATAAAAGACACAAAAAAATCAGCTTAAACAAGAATACATAAATAAATGAAAAATACTGAAAATGCGTTAATTCGGTATACTGTATAGTAATATATTTTTCTAAAACACCTCCCTAGTGTCCGTCACATACCTATAGACAAAACCACATAAATATATTTTTTATTATTTTGTATTGGATTGGATACGGGAGTTTGTATTCAATCCAATACAAAATGAGCGTTTGAATTTACTAGTTATGTACTTTGTATTTATTTTATATTATTTTGAATTGGATTGGATACACGAGTTTGTATCCAATCTAATACAAAATATTAATTTGAATTTACCAATTACATACTTTGTATTTATTTTGTATTATTTTGTATTGGATTGGATACAGGAGTTTGTATTCAATCCAATACAAAATGTGTTTGAATGAGTTTGAATTTCCTGCACACGCGCTGACGTCATCGTCGAGGGACACGCACGCAGAGAGAAGCCGTCCGGCTTTTTTTTGTCTCCGCCGGCCGGCTTCTTGTCTTAGAAGGCACCCGACGCTGGAAGGGGAACGACGCTGGATGATCAGCGGGACCAGGTAAGAAGCCGGCCGGCATCTTCTTCTCCACCGGCCGGCATCTTCTTCTCCGCCGGAGAACAAGAAGCCGGCCGGCGGAACAGAAGATGCCGGCCGGCTTCCTACCTGGTCGACGACGCTGGAACACGAACACGACGCTGGATGAGCACAGCGGGACCAGGTAAGTGATGATTTTAATATAGGGAGAAAAGTTTGGGGTTATCGAAAATAGTAACTTTTTTTAGCCCGTACCAAGGTCGGGCTTATCGGTCAGGTGGTTAACACATAGCAATGCATTAGATGCATATGCTGAAATACTTTGCTTTGTTTGCCTCAGGGCCCATGCACAGAGTAGGTATTAGACAACATTTTATAGATGTTGGATGAACACTTCGATTGGGTTCACACTGCAAAGGATTACCACAATAACCTAACATGATGGTTAGGTGCATTGATAAACTACAGTGGCAGTTATTCCTAACTCCACCACAAAGCATGCTAACACTCTACATTTGTAATTGCACTGCAACAATGTGAATCCAGCCTTAAAATGCTTTTTCAATGCTTTTAATATAACATTATTAATTAAGTTAATAAAGAAAAAAAAAAACAGCTAAATGGAAACAAGTATAACCCAAAGTAAACATTTTTTTAAAATATTTTTTTTTATTTTTTATAAATTTAGTTTTTGCGGTGGACAGACAGCACATTTGTCTGTTAGGGAAGATAAAAGAAGTAAAAGGAGCCTCTTAACTGAAACACTCAACAATATAAATAAAACATTGCCCCAGGGAACTAAGATATTACAAAAATATAATAAGACAAGACATAAATACATAGCAAAGAAAAAAATGGGTGAAAAGGTTACAGAAGAAAATCTATTCAAATAATGCACTGTATTCTATTCTTCACAACAAACAAATGATTGTAAGTTGCTATCCCTAAAAGCAAATACTATACAGAATAAAAAAAAATACACAAAATGCATAAATGATTTTAACTAAGCACAAGTCAAATATTTGCTGTACTTCTGAGTGTTGCAATGTGACAATGTTTACAGTATGATGTAGTACTTTGGTTGATGTAAAATGAACAGAGGTGATATAGGAAATAAACTAATATACAGTCACACAACAACGAATCTTCACTGGTAAAAGGTATATAGTTTGGGGGCCGTATGTTTGTATAATAATCTTTAATTTAGTCTATGCTCAAACCGGCTGTAAGATTGTGGTGCCATTGCCACTTTCCCAAGCCCCAGAGCCGATTCCTTGGATAAAACGCTAGGATTAAAATAATTCCCAAGGGTCATATAAGGTAATTTTTCATATTTGTATTCTGGACCTGTTCTTGTGTACACACAAAGGCCCCATATTAACCATCACCTTTTACCTTTTTTTATTGACTAAAAAAAAAGTGAAAAAAGTAGACTAAAAAGGCAACAGTACCGAAATACAAAATAAAAAAATACAAAGAACAATGAACTAATTTATCTAAACTAACCTAAAAACACCCAAGAAAACACAAATTAGGATTTTCTTTTTTAACCTGTACATAAGGAATATATAATCATATCTGACTTGTTTGCTGCTCCATTTCCCTTTACTTTTTTTACACCATCCACATATAGTACCATACATTGATTTTCATTCATACTACCCACAATACTTTTATACAGTTTCTTTGGTTTCAAGGATTTACACTTTCGCAGTAGCCTGTTTTTTCCCCTGGTAATCTTCAATTATTCTATGAAGTCAGCTTTTTTTTAATAAAGGTCCTGACATTGAATTTTTAAACTACATTTATAAACTACAGAAAAATCACTACAGTGAAAATATGTTTATTTAACACACTATCAACATTCATGCATAAAATGAGCTAGGCCATATATGAAAATAGCTGTTATATAGATTTGTATAATTCAAATTTATATTTTCAATCATATCTTAGAAAAAAATAACATTAAATTGTGTCATACTACAGATATCTACACTTAGAGGTATAATACGAAGAGGCAGAAATGGAGAAATCTGTTGCCTGTAGCTTTCAATCAAATTCTAATTATCAATTTTCAAAAGGTTTGAAAAAAAAAAAAAAAAAAAGAATCTGATTGGTTGTTACAAACAACCACTTCCTTTTTCTTTGCTTTTCTTTCTGCTTCTTGCTTCTTAGGGTGACTCTGTTCTCTGAATAAAATAATCAAAGGAACACATATTAAGTTGTATCAGAAAAAACATTGTATATTCCTGCCTTTACCTTTACAGCATCCCATGCTGTCCTTATTTATACAAAAACCAACTCTGAAAACACATTGCTCTGGCTATTACACATTCAAGCACTACTATGGGAATAATCAGTAACTACACAAGTGCCTTACTATGGTAAAAACAGTTATTGGGGGCCTTCAGTAGGGAAGCGTAAATAATTTTTTTCACAATACAGAGTCAGGTTAAAGCAAATCTGTCACTTAGTTTAGGCTTTTAGAAGAAGTTAAAAGAACTACCAAGAGGTCCCAGCATTGCATACATGCAAAAAGTGGCCAGAGCAGAGTCATTCTCCTATGCTGCTGCACAAGACCCCATAAATATTATATATATATATATATATATATATATATATATATATATATATATATACACACATATACCGGTATATATATATATATATATATTAAACACTCTATATAATAAAACACACTATATTTCAAAGCAACACACATAACAGTGGTGTGTATAAATATCCCTTCACTACAATGTGAAATATCATTTGAGTATTTTACTCCTAAACAAACATTTTATTATTAAAAAAAAAAAAAAAAAGGTTCACATGTTATCCGTATAATAAACAAACTTATTGCAATAGATTACAAGTGTATAGCAAAACCCTAATAAGACCAGAAGTAACCCGTTTTTCTACATCATTTCATAGAATATGATTAAGTGCAAACCTCGTATTTATAAACAGCTTAAACCAAAGCAAGCCTCATCTTCCACAGTCATTGAACCATTATCAGCCCTGGCTGCTTTAACAGATAAACATAAATGCCCGGTTTCTTGTTTTACTAACCAATACACTCATAATTGCTGTGTACTGACAGGCAACGCGTCCAATAAACAGGAAAAAAGAAATGCCAATTTGCAAGGAACCCTGAAGGCTGTCCATTAATTAGCTTTGTACTTGGAAGCATCCCGTGGCTCCCTGCTTGGATTGCTCCAATCATCAGCTTCTGCTGCGTTTTTGTAGTGTCGCCATGCTGACTTGTTAAACACCGGCAGTCTCTCAAATGACTCTCCAGATACAGCCTGGATAAAAAGAAACAAGAATGTAATGTACAGCTTAATATTCAATTATTATTCCTTCCCCACAGGTACACAACTGTAAATTATATACTCTAATATCTTAGTGATCTGCAAAATCAAAGCCGTGTAACCCAAAATATGTATATATTTTTCTGAGAATGGTAGATACTGCTCTCTTTGTACAACATATAGTAAAAAAAAAAATGCAGCAGATGCATATATACCGTGTATGTATTTAAAGAATTTGGAGAAGTGGCTTCCAGCATGCACCCACGCACACAATATTTTGTATTAAAACCTTCCCCACCATTTACTGTTATCAGTTTTTTTTATCTCAGAGTTTTTAAAGGAATATGTACAAAACAGAGGAATCCCCTTCCCCTCTTGCTCTGGTGATGACTCATCTTTGTTTTAGTGATAATAGTCACTGGGAGAGAAAGAAGGGTGAAGATACCGACAGCAATAAAGAAACAAAAGAAGGTTTATTCTGTTTTTGCCTTTACACTTGGATGTAGAATTATTATTATTATTACACAGTATTTATATAGGGCCAACATATTACGCTGGGCTTTACAAAGTCCATAGTCATGTCACTAGCTGTCCCTCAATTGTGCTGACAATCTAATGTCCCTACCTCAGTCATATGTCTTTATTATAGTTTAAGGTAAATTTTGTGGGGAAGCCAATTAACCTAACTGCATGTTTTTTGAAATGTGGGAGGAAAGTGGAGCACCTTGAGAAAACCCATGCATACACGGGTAGAATCTGCAAACTCCATGCAGACAGTGTCCTGGATGAGATTCGAACCGGAGACCCAGTGCTGCAAAGGCCAGAGTGTAAAACCTCTAATTTAACCAAAACTGTATTTTTGGTTGTGGTCAGAGCAGGGAAAGGTCTTGAACAATATAGTAAGGACTGTGACCCTATCGAGCTTTCCCATGTCATTCCTGCTCACAGTACTAGGGCTAGGAAATCTTCCAAGGTAATAGACAGCAATGTTGTAACCTCTTCCCACTATCCAATTCTAATATATAGTTTATAATTTTAGAAATACCTTTAGATAGATGACAGCATCAGTGCCAACGCCTTCCATGGAATAGAGTTTAAGGTCCCCTTGAAAGTATCGGGCATACAGTCGAGAGATAGGGAGTCCATAGCCGAACCCAGCCTAAAGAAAGAAAACATTTTATTAAAAAAAAACTTTTGCCTTTATTGATGGATTGTGCCACCGGCAAATTAACTTTAAAGTTATAACTGCTGGCTGCTGGGCTGACCTTTACTTTCTGTAAAAAAAAAAAAAAAAACCAAAAAGAATTGGTCTTATAGGCTGACAAAGCCCCTAACTTTCAAAGTCAATATGGATCCTTTATGGATGGTTTTCAAAGTGGAAAAAGTGTGTAGGCCCCCAACACCACACACTGACAACTGTATCATAAAGTATTAAAATCAA
The DNA here is from genome assembly GCF_032062135.1 of Pyxicephalus adspersus. Taxonomy (NCBI): domain Eukaryota; kingdom Metazoa; phylum Chordata; class Amphibia; order Anura; family Pyxicephalidae; genus Pyxicephalus; species Pyxicephalus adspersus. Next base: position 135,514,671 of record NC_092858.1, read on the forward strand.
AAGGAACTGACTTATCAAGTGTATGTATACCCTAACAATGTCTTCTTTTATTTTGCTATCTTTATGGCAAGTTTAGAACTCATTTGGATCCCACTTTTTTCCCACTGATTTTTAAAGAACCAGCATTTGCACATTTGATAGTTGGTGGCAGTGAGCAATATTAGTTCTCCTTACTTCTGCCCCTATTCATTCAATATAGAGCTGCTGCCAGGAGACGCTACTTGTAACAACCCTGGAGAGACAGCGGTTCCCTGGCATGAGGAAGCAGCAAACGCACAGAAACCTCACCTCCAGTATGAACAAAGCCTTGGTCTGTAAGTACACTGAATGTGTTTTAGTATATACTGTATGTCCAGTAATGGCTAAAAACTACCTGCTGATCATGATAGAGATTCAGAGCCATCTGTGTCTTGTAAAGCCCCAGAGTCCTGAGACTCTAAAATGCATACAATTTCATTACAAGGTGTTACACAATTTGCAGGGAATTCACCTTTATTGAAAGATCCTCTTTTCCAAGTGTGACCAGAGTCTTTATAGGTGGCAGGATTTCAGTCTTCCCTTCATGTTGTTCCACTGTTGCTCTCATTGAATTCTACAAAAATCAAATGTAAAAAATGTAGCATTCTTTAAACAAACGCACTTCATTCATTCATACAGTGCTGATAGTGGAGAAAGTTATACGCATAAAAATTAACCCAACTGTCACCAAAGACATGCACATTTATCTAACTGTATTAAATTGGATAAATGTGTAAATATTGGCTGAAAGTTGAGTAAATCGATTTATAAATAGTCCTTTTTATTGTATATTATCTACAGTATACTGCATTGCCCAAACATATGTTGGTTTTAAATCAATTATACCAGCGATAAATATTATACACAATGTATCACATTGGTAAAGGGCAAACCTTAGGTCACCAACAAATCATACTTCAATGACTCCAGTACAGACAGTGCTTCAGGGTAAAATGTTAATAAATCAATTTATTATCCTGGATGGACATTCTATACACAGTGTAATTCAGCCATTTCTGTAGTGTTAAATGGAGCATTTGATCATTCCAAACAAGAATTGTTTGGTCCAATTCAAAGCCCTAATCTGGATTTGGAATCCCCCAACTGGAAATCCTTGCACCTTTTACATTTTTTCCATATGTTTCTGGTCCATTTGTGGGATACCATGTGCTCTGCACCCCCATTCCATGAGCAAAACCTAAATGCTGCATATTTTTGTAAAGTACAAGGGATCAAAGGTTGTCCTCCTCCTCACAATGATGGGCTCACATGGGCGTATTGTAGCCCCTATCTCTGCAGCTTTTAGGATCCATCTACCCCAAGAAGGTAAAGAGTAACTGTGACATGACACTTAGTCATCTCAGTGTCATTCAACCAGGAATAGAACAGGTGCTGGATCCCTAAGTGAGTCTGCAAGGGACAGCACTAAAGAAAAGTTGAGAATTGCACCAATACAATTGCCTTTTTTAAGAGCTGCTGGGGTCTACAAGCTGGACTTGAGTTTTATAGCCATATATCCAATCAGAAATGTGCGGAAACAACCATTGTCAGAACATCTGGATGAGGCTCAATAACCAAATCACTGTATAAGCATTAGCAGTCTGAGGATTTTACAGTTTTGGGCACTCTGTGAATGCTGTTCCTATGTGCTTTTTTTGGCACCGGAATAATTAAAGCACCATGCAACAAGAAGACTTTAGATGACTCAAATGAGTCAAAATTACTACTTTCTTTGCCTGTGATTACTAATTATAAAAAGTAAAATAATGAGGTAATAAGCTTAACATTAGAATAAAGTAGCTATTTAAAAGCCCAATTATTATTAAAATGGTTCCTCAAGGACTACATATAAGAAGGCACCACAATATATCATTGTGGAAGCTGCCAATCTTTTCTTATGAAATGAAATGCTTGCTGCTTCACACCACCCAAGTAGCGTTATCCCTTATTATAGCAGTAAATTACTCTGTAACCAGGTTGAACTGTAGCCAAGATCAGGATAGTGATACCTCTAATTCTGCACAATTATGGCAAGGCTTTCTATCCTTAAATGGATTCCAATACACGCTGTTATTAATTTGATTCAGAGTGGAAAATGTCACGGCTCAAAAGTAACTAGTTTTGCCGGACCATAATGCTTTGCTCCTCCCTCTAACAGATGTGCCATTAATAATATTACATTTACTTTTTCACAGCATAATAAAAGTAGAATTTCCTCTTGCCATGTTTTCTCAGGAGTCTAGGCTTAACTTTTTATTACCCTTCTGTCCATGTCTGGGAAGTGACCTCAGCAAAAAGGAATTAAATGACAGCTTGCTTTTTTGCAACAAAAACAGAAATTTGCTAGTGTAAGGTTTACTGAAAAATCAGAGTTCTGGGTTAGGTAAGGTAATGTGTGTGCCAGTATTGCAACAGAAAATATGAGATGGGTGATTTCAGTTTCTTGACTATTTTAATAATAACTTAATTAGGTCTAAAAATGAACAATGATGGAGGAAAAAGTACAATGATTTGTAAAGTCTGTTGTTCAAAGTGGATCTCTAGCCAAAACTTGTACAACATAAAGAACATTTAGATTTTCTTTTTTCGCTCTTTCTGTCCTGAAGACATACTGAAAGTGTTTGAATTCCAGTGCCCACTGAAGATTCTCTCTAACCTGTTTCCATGAGAAATGGTTGAACATTTTGGATTTTTTATCATTTTTATTTTTGCAATGACTACCAGAAGAAATAAAAGTAAATCTCCCCAGCAAGAAGACTGATAACAATAAAAAACCTGAAAGTTCTTTTTTTTATATAAATATACTTTTAAAGATTTCACTTTAGCTTCCAGGAATCTAAGGCCAGGAATTTGGCCATTAGGACAATGAAAAGATGTTTGATGCTTGCAGCAATGTCTGGCAGAAAGCAGTGGAATAGAATGAATTTCTGATGGTTAGGTGGCATAAATCCATATGTAGCCATGCAGCATTGGGTATCTTCCTGCATATCTGCTTAAGGTCTGGGATTCGCTAGGTAGATACAGAAGGTTAAAAATGACAGCTCCAGAGTCTACAATGAATCCTAACTAAACCCCAGAGTTCCCTCATACAGAACAAACATAAGTGAGCAGAGTCTTACCATTCATAGATATAGTACCGAAGTCCCGATCTGTTAAATCTGTTCCTTGCTAGGATGGGCTGGACCAGTGTGCTCTGTGTGTAGTGACATGCTCTGCTGCTTTCTAACATTCTCTCTTTGGCCTGATTTATTGAAGCTCTCCAAGACTGGAGAGGATACACTTTCATCAGTGAATCCAGCAAACCTGGAATGGTCTTTGGAGAGATTTCCTAAATCAGATCCTTTGAGTCAAAGCTAGAGCCCTCCGACTGGTGAAGAGTTTGAGCTTTGTTAGGTTTAGGGCTTATCTAAATCTGTGTCAAAAGGGGTCAGAAAACAGCAGAGAGGGCCACTAATTACATGGAGAGCACAGGACTCCAGCATAACTGCTTGATAGGGAGGTACAAAAATGTTTCTATTGTTATGGACTGCTGTACTATCTATATGCAGTATGTAAGAGTATGCTTACCATTATTAAATGGGCTTTTCAAACCAATCAGAAACAGCAGCTACTAAATGCGGGTTCTTGCTTTGCTGCTTTTTACTGGCACTCAGACCTCACTGCATGTACATCCGTTTTTCCAATCAAATTCAAATCTAAAGCAGGTAACTATTAGCGCAATAACTTTTTTAAGTTTGGCTGCAGTACCAGGTTTCATATGTAGGTGGTGCTGTAGACATAACCTTTTACTATGGTTCTCAGTCCTCAGTGTGCTGCATAAAAACATGGAAGGATTTCAATAGGCTGCCAAATTTTGGAGGACACAAAAAAAGCCTCAGTAAAGCAATTTACCCAACATCATAAAGTTTATTTATAAAAGCTGCAAATCTGGGAACAATCTCAGGGCTTAGAAATAACTGTATCTGCCAGCAGGTTTACGTAAGTAACCCTGTAGATTTGGAATATATATTGAATAGGTAAATTTATGGCAAATACAGACTTTTCCATCCCTAATCAGGAAAAATGCAAAACTAATTTGGGGACAGCAATTTTAAAATTGTATTTCTGACAACTTAATTTGCCATTACAGAATTGGAAATCTAGAAGTGTGACAACTTGAACACAATCCTGAAGGTGCATTATAATTATGACAAAGGACCCAATGAGAAATCAGTTGGAAGACAGATCACTGGCCACTGCATACATTTGCCCTTGTAAAGACACTGATTTTTTCAAATGCTCTTTGTCTGCAAGGTAATTTGTTTAATATGCTTGTATCACATCATATTATTTGTGTCATCAGATAAATCTACAAAAAGAGCTTTTTTCCCCCCCAATTACTGACCCAATTGTTTAGAGAAAACACACAAAGCCAGAAGATGGTTTAAAAGTTTAAGCACTTTGTAATCGTATTCCCATCTGGACAGCATTCTGCTGCTACAGCAAAGCATCTACCTTCTTCTTCAGTTTTATGTAACAAAACATAAAAGGGTTACAGAACATTATAATAAAGCCAGAATAATGGTAAGAAATGATGTCTTCTCACAGTGAAAGTTTCACTCATCATTTATTCATTATTTATTTATTATCTGTATCCAAAAAAACAAACAAAAAAAATTTGTCCAAAAAGTAAAATATAATTTAAATCTTGCAAGAAAAAAAACAAATTAAAATTACCAGAAAAAAAAACAAGAATCCTTAAAACAATACAATGCAGTGTACCTACCTTAAATAATTCAAATAGCATGTGGAATAAATGTGAGGGAACATAGACCACCTGCAAAGGTCTGCCAGGAGCCTTAGCTGTAAAACAAGTACATATATACTAGTACATATATACTAGAGTTCTATGAGCATTCTGACAAAAAAGGGCAACGTGCTCATAAGTTCTCAATGACCATTTACTTATAATAAAGTTGAATATATTTAATATAACAGATTCCTAAAGGCTTTGATTTCTCATATGCCAAACAACTACAGTAAGAACTACCTTTATTTAAAATGGTTTTACTTATACATGAGACGTTTATTGGAATTAAAGTCCAGCATTTGAGGGGGGCATCTTGTGTTTGAGATACTTTGAGTATATATATATATTAGATAGTATACTGTTCATTTGTATTACTTAGAACAAGTTTTCCACTATAAGGGAGATTGTATGTACTTGAGTTAATAAAGGAACACCATACAGATATACAGAATAAATATTTGATCCAAACTTTTATATATAAAAACATTACATTGAACTAGCTCATACATTGACCAAGAGAACCTGCATGCCCTCACCAAGCTAGAGCAGTGGTCCCCAACGCTTAGACGTCACAGACCACTAAATTTACAGACTCAGGACCACGCATGCGCAGGGAGCCGTGTGTCATTTAAAGGGGAAGAAACTTCCCCTATAGTGACGTCATGATGCCAGATCCTGCCCACTCTCCCATCACAGGTCTGAGCCTGCGATGGAAGAGCAGGTGGGTTGTGTCCAGAGACAACAACCTGCTCACTTCCCTGAGCCTGTGATGCATACAGGAGACATGGTCCGCTGCTCTGGCTGGTGCACCCCCCCCAAGCGGGATCCTTCTCCTGACCCCGCTGGGGGGTGCACCGGCCAGAGCCGTGGACCACCAAAATTTTTTTGGGACCACAGGTTGGGGACCGCTGTGCTAGAGGGTATCTGTTGCAGTAAAAAAAAAAAGCTAAAAAAAAAACAACTACTAACCTCTCTGTATGCTACTTAGCAAAGCCGCCCCTGGCCATGCATTTCAGATGTTATGAGCAGTGAGTGGTTTATTTACAGGATGACACATCATTTATTTAGAATATAAACGTGTTCCCCATGTCATCAATCCGAAAAAATGTATTACATGAGCAAAATAAAAATCTTGAGTGTTTTTACTTTTAATTTTGGAGTTTACTTGGTTAGTGTTCTGGTCTTTCAAAGACACAGAGAACACAGTGGAAAGCAATTTTGTTTTACACATATTACATAGTCTTTGCAAGGCTAGAACCCCTCAATCAAGTAAACTCTAAAATAAAAGTAAAAAACACTCAAGGTTGTATTTTTAAAATCCTGAAGGTTAAATCCATTGTGGAAACAACTTATCACTCTTCTTGTCCTGTTCCCTTTGTCTGCCTCTTGAAAGATCATATACCAAGCCGTTGTGATCTGGCCACTGTACATCTCTAGTCTGGGGAATTTTCCAATACAGCCACTAAGACTTCTCTCTGACAACACTATATTTCAGCAAACAAACATTCCGAAAACTGTAACCTAAACAAATGATTTCAAACTTTGAATAAGAACACATATTACTATTTGGATAATAGTCAGATATTGCTTTTGCCATTTAAATGAATTGTTTGCTTGTTATAAAAAAAAAGCAATTCACCATTGAATTCTTCAATTTTCAGCTCAGGTGCAGACAAGTAGTATTGCTCACACAGCATCTTTGCAGTTTCATAGGCATCTGTTGAAAAAATATATATTCAGCTATCACTGGTATACTAAAAATGGAGCATAAAATAAAGCTTTAACAAGATGGGTGGTTAGCAATATAACAAAATTTTTAACCACAAGCTAACCAGGTAAAATAATGCAAAATGACCCCCTAGAACTTTTTGTATTAAGGCCAGCTAGATAAAGCTCACCTAAAAAAACAATAAGCAGAATTTAGCTATTATGAGTAGTAGATTTTTTGGGGGGACAGAAATCTGATGCTTGAATTTGAGACTAAGATATTCGAACCCCAGAACAAGTACTTGCAGGCAGTAGAGGCTAAATGACGTGGGTGGCACTATGCCCTGGGAGGTGCCAAGACTTCAGTGCCTTATGTTTATGGACCCCAGAGTAGGAGCTTTTCAAGTTTTCAAGCAACAAACAAGAGCAAGCCAATATACCATATTTTTCGGCGTATAAGACGCTCCGGCATATAAGACGCACCCAATTTTAAAGGAGGAAAATCTAGAAAAAAAAGATTCTAAAAGATTATTCCCCTTCTGATCACCCTGTGCCAATTCAACCCCTTCTGATAAATTGGCAAAGAGTGATCAGAAGGGGTTGAATAGGCACAGGGCGATCAGAAGGGGATAAATTGGCACAGAGTGATCAGAAGAGGATAAATTCCCCACTCCGTGCCTATTTATCCCCTGCTGATCACCCTGTGCCAATTTATCCCCTTCTGATCACTCTGTGCCAATTTATCCCCTTCTGATCACCCTGTGATCTGATAAATTGGCACAGAGTGATCAGAAGCGGTTGAATAGGCACAGGGCGATCAGAAGGGGATAAATTGGCACAGAGTGATCAGAAGAGGATAAATTCCCCACTCCGTGCCTATTTATCCCCTGCTGATCATCCCTTCCCACTTACCGGTCCGTTTCTCTCCGCCGGCTTGCTTCCGGGATCGCGAGGGCACGCTTGTCTCTCAGCCTGCTTCCGGGATCGCGTGTGCAGGCTTCTCCTCGCTGGGTCTGCAGGAAGGCGGGGACACGCGCTGCAGCCAGGAGGAGAGGAGAGAAGATCGCAGAAGCACGCAGGATCGCGGTATCGGGTAAGTATGTTACCGGTTTTATGTATTTTTAAAACTTGCATTCGCCGTATAGGACGCACCCACTTTTCCCCCCCAGTTTTGGGGAAGAAAAAGTGCGTCTTATACGCCGAAAAATACGGTAGTTGTCAGACAATTATCATGTCATAAGGACATGGAACTATTATTTTATAACACATTCATCACTGGCAGCCTACTTTTGTCAGGAAAGACTTTTTATGTTGATACTTATAATTTAGAGCAACCATTCCGGACCTAAACTCAGCATTTTCACTTTATATAAAAGGGTAGGCAACCCTTATATGTAAAGGGAAAATGTTTTTCATTTTTTATTTTTTTAATGGCAGAAGGAAGTGGAGAATGAAGACCTCAGCACCGGGACAAAGGGGAATTCCAAGAAGACACGGGACCGGATCGCAGGAAGGACCAGCGCCATTAAGGGACCTGCAGGATTAAAGGTAAGTGTAATTGTTTGGTCTTCGGTTTAATTCTGCTTTAACTTACCTTGTGAAACAGGATATTCTCACCTAAATCCACTGTCAAGTTCCCTTGCAGAGCATCTAATGTGAAGCTGCAGATGGGCCAGTGCTGCTCATCTCCTATGGTCATCTATTGCTGATGTCACGTCTGCAGATTCCTTTTTTGGGTCCTGAGAGGACCACACTGCTAGGCAGCCCATAGGAAGTGCCTGCATCACCCAGGTAGTGATATAGACACCTTAAAACGGAGAGAGGACTGAAGAATGACATCACCATGGCTTAGGTAACTGAAAAAAACATATTTCATTTTTTTGTATGCCACTGATCAGTAAGATAAGCGTGGATAAGGTCTTTTTTATCTCCATTATTTTTGGAAAATGTGAGATAGAAATTCTTGTGTTTTTATTGCTGTCTACCAGAGGAATATACCCTTCTTCCTTGCTGTCTAGCAACCATTGTCAGCGAAACAAAATATTACCAAAACAGAATGTAAGGGAGAACCTACTAATGACACCCGTCCCAAAGAGATTTTCCACCCATTTGCTATTGCATTTATATAATTTAAAATGAAAGGACATTTCTCCAAATAGATACAGATAACAGAAAAAACAACTAACTTAATATACCAAGAACAAAAAAAGTTTTGGATAAAGGTATGATTGTCTACTGAAACTACTGCATAATAAGAACAAGATTGAAATGTGTGCATGACAAAATTACTAGCAGCAAACAGAAATAGTTTTATAGCCTTATTAAAACATAGGCCAAGTAGTTTATAAGAATACACCTGCTTTTCCCCACTTCATGTTGTGGGGAAAAGTTCTTTTCCTGTACTGATCCCTTGCTCCAGTATAACCATCTCAGTGGTCAGATAGAATCAATGAATTGGCCGGATCAGTGGATCAGTACAGAGAATCCTGCGACTGTATAAACAGAACTGGAGAAAAAAAAAAAAAGGAACCAATTTATCTTTGTGTGTAAATCTGCCCATCAATACAAAAGCAGGGCCTTGTTATTAACAATAGTAAGTCATCTCAACACAGAAGTCATACCTTTTACTACTTCTGGTACATTGCAGGATGGATCAATGCTTCCTATATGCTTAGGATGGGCAGGATTAATGTCCCCTCCAAACAGAAGAGCTGTAAAATAAACAGATAAAGTAATACGTCAATAAAACCTTTCAATAAGCTAAATAATGATCCCTATTGAGAAATATTGATCACTTAAAAGGTGTGAATGGGCTGTATATGTTATGTATCTGAGTTATGCTGTAGGCAATGGGACTTGTCCCAAAGACTGCAGCTCACAATGCAGAACAAATAAGCCAGTCTTGGATTACTGGTCTGCTCATCATATAAAACGCTTTATTTTTTAAAACTCCCCAAGACTGGAGAATATAGACTATCATGGATGAACATGGGAGATCTAGCAACCCTTAAATTCAAATTTTAAGGTATTTGCAGCAAATGTTTTCAATCCTGGACCAGATCTATTTTAGGTTTGCTGGATCACCCAGGTTCTCGCAAGAAAGTCTATCTTCCCCATTCTTAGAGAGCTTTAATAAATCAAGCCCAATGTGTAAGAAATCTTCCTGTTCCCCAGGCAAGCAGAAGCATAGTACACTCGGAGTGTTGGGTCAGACTTAGAAGTAGACTCACATATACATATCAGCTCCACAATACAATCTACATAGGTAATACAAATGACGTGTGTACCAAACAGTTACACCAGTAACTAGGCGGAAATAAGATATTATTCATAGATTGTGGTTTTATAGTTAACATATTACAAGCTGCTCTTTCACACCTGGAAAATTATTAAACTCTGATAGAATAAAACATTTATTTACCTGGGAGGAATTATTCTTAGTGGTAATTTCACTGTACACAATGCTACTTTCACAAAAATAATCGCTATACTATTCAAACAAAAACTTTCCAATGACTATTCTGAAAACATAAAATGCATTTTTCAATCCAATGGTTCAGAAGTCCTTGGACTGTCCTTTGATTATCCAGCAACAAGAGAAACTTTATCTTTGCAGGGCTATTTTTTTTCCTAGCAATATGATTACCAAGCAGGCAAACCACAAATTAATCTGATTTATTAAAGCTCTCCAAGGCTGGAGAGGATACACTTTCATCTGTGAAACTGGGTGATCCAGAAAACCTGGAATGTATCTGGTCCAGGATTTAAAACACTTGCTAGCAAATGACTGAAAAAATCCATTCCAGGTTTGCTGGATTACCCAGATGAAAGTGTATCCTCTCCAGCCTTGGAGAGCTTTATTAAATTAGGCCCAATGAATGATGAGCAGGTATTAGCAACGTGCAAAAGGTTGCTGCAAAGTGCTGGAAAACATTCCTGCAGGATTTTGAAAATCCTGTGGGCGTGCTGGAGGGAACTGAAACATCACAATTTAGAAAGTTGCCTATTTTTTTTTTAAGTTTGTATTTTAGGAGTGGGGGGCTGTCAGTAGAACAGACATCTTTAATTTTCATGCACCAGGCCAGTCTGAATGGGCCCTTAGATGTTTCTAATGATTTAATGAATAAAGGTTTTCATTTTTGTAAGAATGTTTTTAATAACTGGTTTCAGTTACAGTTTGACAGATTATCAGAGATTTTTCAGCAGATCAACACATACTTTCTAAATCTCCATTGAACAATATAAGAAACAATATAAGACTTAAGACAATTTAAAATAACAGACAAGACAGATAATAAATCAGATCCTAGTTCACTTTCACTGATAACACTATTCTGTAGTGGTAAAGTGAAGTTATCTACTAGCTTTATGGTCTACAGCAGGGGTCAAACTTTATTGGTTACTAGGCCATTTTAGGAGGTCAAGAAGGCCCACTAGGCCGGACTCTCCCTCAAATCCCACGCAGATGGCTCCGCCCCCCCACCAGGAACGCCCCTGAAGGGCAATCCCTCTCCTCTGCAATGCATAGGGAGGAGAGGGAATGTTTCCTTACCCCGCAGGCGGAAGTGTTAACGCCGGCCAGGGTAAATAGGGAAGGGAGGCATAACAAGGAGGCACAAGAGCCGCGGGTTGCCGACCCCTGCCGTCCGGGATTAGGCCAGATCAACCAGGGGGACGTTAGGCCGGAACAGACTACTGGCTAGGCCGTATCTGGCCTAAAGGCCGGAGTTTGCTGACCCCTGGTCTACAGGATCTCAGCCTGTGGTATTTGTATCTCCAGGGGTTCTGTTAAAATTTTGAGGGAATCCTTCTGCTCCTTAAATTTTTTTTCATAAATCTTAGAATATTGTTTACAAAAAAGCTATTATGACATATTTGATTTTATTAGAAACATTTTATATGTTTGGAAAACATCTATTCTCAGTTTGGGGAACTAGTCCCTAAGAGAGTTAAAACCCAAGTTAACATGGAAATTTAATCGTTTCCTTATTATTAAAATACAGAGTTCAGAAGCCCTTGTATGAAATTTTCATTTATTCCAATGTGCTGGTACACATTTGAGTGTTTTTGAATGTTGGGTTTTTGGGCTGCAATATAAACATAGGTTACAGCATCTTATGTTAAGCTTTACCGTGTTCTCCATTCCAGCAATCTTCACTTATGGCCCTGCCCAGCATTGCACAGTATTTCTCCTGAAAACGTACCCGCCAACTCTCTTTCTTAGTGCGTACATCTGTCCCAGCCCTGTCCCATGGTTGAGCCTTTTTACAGTCATCCTATAGTTCTGTGGCATTATGCAGGGCCACATAATAAATATTGCTGGAATAGGAAACAGGGTAATTTATTTTAAACTGTACCCCAAAACCCTGACCCTACCCTCTCCCTCCAAGCTCCATAAAGACAGAGGCAGTCGGTGTTCGGGGGGATATTTGAAAACAAAAAAAACAAACAAACATGCAATTAGCATTTATCATTAACAATTATGATCTGGAAAACACAATATCAATTAGGGTGTTTAAATAGGTGCATTGACAGGCTTTGCCATTTGTTGTTACCAGGGAACAAATCACACATCATGTCTGTACAAAATGTGCTGTACATGAAAAGTATCTGGCAGAAATGGAAGACATTTATCAGCAGCAGCTGGAATGCGATGAGGTGAGCCTAATATGTTGAGTTGTTAAGCATTAACAAGCTACTTACTGTGCTGATTAATGAGCATACGGAAAGAAATTCTGCTTGTGTAGAATCTATCCAGGAAGTACTGGATATTGCTACTGACAAATGGATCAAAGCCGTACTTCTCTTTGTATTCAATCACCCCTTGGGCCATGGTGGGGACCACGTCATTGTGTCGGTTTCTCACTTCGATGAGGACCTTTAAAAAGCTGAGGTGAAAGCAGAATAAGCTTAAAAATAAATACAAAATATTTTTACAGAACTACCATTCGCATTACATTTTTAGAACTGCACAAACCCTAATTGTGTCAGGGGTGGCTATCTAGCAACTCATTAGTCTAATGAAATAGTATGTTGACTGTCAAATCATACTGTAATGTATTCATGAATTTACTATACAATGAAAACATTTTAAACTTTAACGGTATATCTATCTCATTTGTTTTCAGCACTTTCAAAAAGTCTAAATCCTTGCAGGAATCCAGCTTTAGTAGTAACACAAACCTTAAACAAGATATAGCTTCCAAAATTCAGATTCTGCAGAACCAGAATGTCAGCAACATTTTATTTTGTGCAAAGATAAAAACTCCCTACCCACATCCTATGCCTGGATTCTTTGCACCAAAAAGGACACAACACCAAGCTCCTTATGCCAGAACATTTGCTTCACAAACTTGGATGTGCTATACTGGAAATGTCAGTTTTCATGACCCAGAAAGCCTGACTTTGCAGGAGAAATGTTCCTGGAAATTGTAACTTGTTGCTTTTGTTTTTAATAAACACAATACTGGTAAATCAACTTATTTTTTTTACATTCAAGTGGATAGATAGCTCATGCTATGATTGACAGACTTCTCTTTCCTTTTAAACCAGTTTCCTTTCATAGACAAAACAGGGATTACAGGGTCATGGTCTGCCACATATCAACATTGTACTAGGACATGTAGGACCTTTTTCCCCCCAGAGTATCTTATGATAAAAAACACTTGTAGATCTTGATAAAGTAGCATGAAACAATTTAAAAGTTACAGATGATAGGACCTGTGTAGGTAGGCTTTGCTTGTTGGGAATGCATCAGTTTCAGAGATCCTTGACCATTCATTGACCTGCAGCTGACCTCACTTTTTTATAGAATAGTATAGGATTGACAATCCTGTTTCATGTGAACAATAGCCTATTGCCATGGGTATAGGTTATGTAATATTTTTCACTTTGAGAACAGTTGTGTTGTATTGTAGTTTATGTGCAACCTAAATGTAGCTAAAGCTTGGTACACTTTGAAATAAAATGGTATATGCTGGTATATTCTATTTTATTGCTGTGCTATATAAAGCAGATGGAAAATTGTCCTCTGTAGTTCCGCCAATAGTATTTTACATACAGAAGCAGCTGCCCATTTTAGATCTTTATGGCATTAGAAGGTATAGGCAAAAAGGGAAAAGCTTCACTCAATCTGTATATACCTTGGTGGTTACAAAATGTTTTTTGACTTTGGGTGATCACTAATGGTTCTATTTCACTTTAAGAGGAAACATGCACCAGACTGAACACAAATGACTGATAGAAGACACTAAAGTATTGGTTGTTAGAAACAGCAGTAACTTACTCATAAAGAACATCAGGATCTTCAGGGCTTTTATTCTCATATTCTAGAAGTTCAAGAAAACTTTGCATGTACCTAAGGAAGTAAACAATGCAGAACAGTTGTCAACATGTACCAAGGACTTCAGAATGTTGTACAAAAAATAGCTCTTTTATTTGTACATTGTGAGAATAACAAATATAATTTTAGCTGGCCCATACATAACAGGAACTATTTAAGAATTTTGGGCTTCATACAGAGAATACTCTTTACACCAGGGACTTTTTTATAATTTATTCATGTGCATTCCACATACTTAGTCTACCATCTAAAGTAGTAAGTATTCAGAATTAAAAATACAAGTATTAAATAACAGTTACAACCCTGTGACCTGCCTGAATCTGAATTATTGCCCATTTACAATAGCACACACTGTGTGGCAATTAATTCTGGATGTTGAAATAATTTCTGATATTGCTGCCACCCTAAGGCACGAAAGTATTGCATTTGACTGACCTGCCTATTTGCAGATATGTTTGAAGGACCCCAGCTGTCTGTGCCTCTGTACGGGTTTCATACCATATTATATCCAATAAAAAAGAAGCAAACTGAAAGTACTGTGTTTCCACGAAAATAAGACAGGGTCTTATATTAAATTTTCCTCCAAACGACGTAATAGGGCTTATTTTCTGGGGGATGTCTTATTTTTCCATGTACAACAAACTACAGTACATTTACCGGTTTGAACAAAAATCCATTTATTTAAATACAGTCATCATCTTACCATATTTTTCCATGTACAACAATTTACTGGTACATTTATTCATTATCAAAAATTTACTGTACCGTACATTTAACATGTCGTCATTTCATCTTCTTCTGGAACATATTCATAACTCCTCCTCCTCCTCCTCCAAGCTCCGAATTTCATCCTGAATTTCTCGCAACTCAATTTCCTTTATCATCTTGTCTAGTGGTCAAAATATTACTTCCTGTTCATCTGTTTACATATGGTAGGCCTTTATTTCTCATCTCCTTGGGATAGTAACTAGGGCTTGTTTTTTCATGCCCTTTAAAAGAACTTTTACCGTTTTAAAATTAACAGGCCTTTCTGAATTTCGCTCAGAAGGTTTTATTGCTCACTGCTAAAATTAACAGAGGAAAAAAAAAGGTATTTCTTTATTGACAAAGCATTGCTTAGTAAACAGTGATTTGTCATGAAAACCTTGCCCATCAATAGTGATCAGCAGCTGGCAGCAATAGTAGGTATTTTCTGGGGTCTCCATTATTTAAATATAGGCCATACTTGGACAGCCGATTGTGCGAAACCGCAGCACCACAAACAGTACCAGTATACACATAATATGAAGGGTTATATAGAAGCTACTCAGAACAGGCATATTTCAGACCCGTGGTTTTAAAATATGGACTTGGCTAATCTTCCTTATTACCGTTACCTTTGATATGTAACTTACTGTTGTACTATACGGGACTGATCACCCATTTCTTCATTCGTCTTGATAATGTTAAAATGACTTTGGTTTATTGTTACTTTTTTGTTGGTTTGCGGTAACTTATATTACTGCCATTGTATGTTACTTTACTGTGTGTCTGTTGAATAAAAATCCTAAATTCAAAAATATTAGAAATATGTGAACCTCAGCTTACCAAGATCGTACCAGCTTGACCGATGGCCTTTGGACTAAACTTTCAGGCAGAAGATTCACTTCTTTCAGTGTGTTGGCAAGTCGTACTGGTAGTTCCTTCCGTAAGAAAAGGTATGAAGTTTTTTCACAAGCATTATTGCGACCTGAAAAAAAAAAAAAAGGAGGTAATTAGTACTACACTTTACTTTTCAGAAATGTAAAATAATTTTTTTTTTTTTAACAAATCTTCATTTTTAAGCAAGCTTTTTTTGAATCTTCAACTGGTAATCTGGAAATGCCAAAAAAAAAAACCTGAATGCTAAACATTGTCGGTGGTCTCTTTCCATATTACTAACTTACCATGCCTTCAACTAGGAACAGCCATTTTGGTAGTTACAGAGTTTGCTATCTCATATAATAGACTGAAGCAAAAATAGTGAGCAACATATCAGCTATATCTAAGCTATATCTATAACTAAGTCAAGAAAGTGCACTGCTTTTTTCTTTTTATAAGAGGAATTCAAGACAAACCATACATTTTTCAAGGCACTTCTTTGGCACAAATATCAATTCTAAACCCCCCATTTAAAGCAGACGTAAACGCATGTGCGGGATCAGCATATACATTTTCCCTGTTGGAAGAAAAAACTCCTTCTGCACATGCCGAGATTGGGCATACGTGGAAGGAGCAGCCAGAAGCCTCCTGGGATGCCCAACATAGGTTTTCCAGGAGGCCCTGCCCTCACATTCTGTCTTTATTGCTGCTTCGATAAAGACAGAAGAGGGGCTTCACTCTGTTTTTTTTTTAAATTTTTTTTTTTTTTAAGGGATTTGACCCCTCACCCCTGAAAAAAGCAGGTACTATTTGCCTTAATTAAAAAGGGTTGTCTATTATATAAGATAATTTTTAGCTTCGGTCCGCTTTAACATAGAAAATTTTCACTTTTTGCGTTTGAGTGCACTTTAGTATTATGGTCAAAGCAAACAATAGAGAGATTTTTTAAGATTAAAAATAGTAACACAAATGCTTAAAATGAGTACAATATTCAGTAAAACTAGATTGATTTGTCTCGATATTAGTGTCCTATGATCCCCTGCAGAGTAGCACTCTTGCTGTGAATAAGTAGCATGGTCTATGTTACTATGCCCATACTCTGATATAAAATTGATCTGTTAATACAAAATTAGCAAGGGTCACCCAGACTCATTAAGAAAAAAAAAGTCTGTTTTTATCCAACCACTTTAAAACGAAGTATGGGGTTCAATTGGGAATACATAATTTACTGTGCATTACAGCACAAAAGCCCACACAGCTATTTATAAAAATGCAAATATGTAGCAGGAAATGCAATAAAATACACTTCCTATTACTTTACAAAATAACCGTAATTTACTTTACATATATAAGTGGGCTTACACAATAAGTCCTTTTTTAATAGCTGCCTTGACCACAGCATAAACACTCGCCCTAACCCACACTGCACTTACGCCATTAAATACCTATTGCTTCTAACATTAAACCAATTACCTTGACATAATAGTGGTCCATTGAATAAAACACTTAGTTTAAGTATTTACTAAACAAATCTAATTCTGGCTGGATTTCTACTATATTGGCAAATCCACCACTTTACTCTAGGTAATCATGGGTTTCTTTTCAATAAATTTTCTTTAGAGCTTTTCAATGTTTCCTACTAAGACTCATTTCTATTAGCTCACATTTTTTTTTATTAAGAAGAATGTGTAATCCTAGCTGCTTCTCGAGAAATCCCCTACACTGTAAAGTGTACCTTTTTTTTAAAAAAAAGGGTGCAGCATGGCTCCCTCAAATGAATGGGAGCACAGAGGTTCCCGGGATACCCATGTCACGGATCCCAGGAGGCTCTTGGCTGCTCCTTCTGTGCATGCCGGAGATGCTTGAGCATGCACAGAAGGAGCTTTTTCGTGAAAAGGGAAAAGATTGCTTATCTCACGCATGCACAGTGAGATCGACAAGTTTTTTCCCGCCTACGTCACCAGATCTCGCGCCTAGGTCAGGTGATGTGGATGAAAGAGACCTCTGGACCGATCAACTGCCTGCAGGATTAAAGGTAAGTGTAACCCGATCTAGCGCGCTGGGTCGTGTGATATAGATGGAAGAGACCTCAGGACCGATCAACTGCCTGCCCTAACAGTAAGTGGGATGCTATGTTGATACACATCATAAAATTACCTTAAGATGAGATGGGGTACTTAGTTGCCAATAACAAGCTCCACTACATTTCCAAATCAATTTAGCTGCCAGTAAAATTCTCCTTATAAAAAAGTGCCAATGAGCTGCTCAAACCCATTTGGCTGTGCACAGTGCATTGGTACAGCATTTTGTTGGGGCAAGGAGCCCTTTCATCCAAAGGGAAAAAAATGCCAATCTCATGCAAATTCTAAATCTACGTCACCCAATCTCGCGCCTGCGTTGGGTGACGTAAGAAGAAGAACCCAGAGGAAGAGGAGAAGATGGCAGCTCTGGCCTGAAGAGGCCTGGCGCGCTGGCCTGAACACGGATACTGTGATGACACGGGACCCGATGGAACAAACCTCTCAACGGATCGACTGCTCTGCGGGATTGAAAGTAAGTGTAAGTTTTTTTGTTTTGGGAAGTTTTGGGTTTACTTCCTCTTTAAAGCAATGTGCAGACACCTGAGGGGGCTATATCATATTTCTGATGGTAATTCAATTATTTTAAAAAGAAATGGTTCACTCGAGCAAAGTGGAACTAACCTCTTGAAATAAGAAACAGCGACCGGGCAGGTCCTTTATTGTATAAGAGACAGAATGTGGATAAAATAACCTTCCTGCCTAATTGCAATGTTTAAATACACTTACCTGTTCTTGTTCCCTTATGGATGTGCCATCTACTCTATCCTCCTCTTCCCAATTTTGCTATCATGATTGGCAGGGCCGGGACGATGTAACTCCTGCAGGGGCCTTGGGAAGTCCCTTCAGCTGCTGGATGTCAGGATGTGTTTTTTGACAGGGGAAGGCAGCAATAAGACAAGCAAGTATGTTTTATTGCAGAAGGGATATTGCCTGTCCCTTTCAGTAATGAAGCCTTGTCTGTTCTCAAACTTTGAGTTTTGCCTAAAAATTAGTTTTGCTTTATCTGATATAACAAATCAGATAAAACTCACCAAAAAAGATCTCCATCATCATCCCAGCAACAGAGTATCCCTCCTGTCCCCATTTCATTCTGGATTTTATTTTCATTCAGGCTGAGCACTATATGTAGGAGTTACCTAGGGCAGTATGCAAGCAAAAGCAGCCCGTCTAGGAATGACATCCACCCATTGTGTTATTTCTAAACCTCTTCCAGTAGCCAGGCCAATGCTTGTTTTAGGGCTCTTGACCGGAGTAATGAGGCTATCCGCTTTTCAGGAATCTATGTACAGTACCCTGACGACGCCTCCTACCACCCATGATTGTTTTATTTTAAAAAGACCCAGTAATCACGGGGTCAAAAATAATGTAATAATACTGAAAAAGTTTTTATTGAAAATTAAACTTTTTTTTTTACCTAGACCCTTTGGACAACCAACATGTCATGTCAGAGGCTAATTTGAAGAGGCTTTCAGAGAACCACATGGAGCAATTTCCAATTACTACAGGCAGATGATGTAACCTGCATTCATACTCCTAGATTAAACGGACATTTACGTCATCATTTTTGGAATTTATTCTTAGGCACCAGTGAATAAATATAAAAATAAAACATACCATTACAAAAAATAAATTTCAAAGGGCTGAATAAGATGGAGGTTGAATATGATATTCCAATGCCAAAAATAATATTCACAATCATGCCATTAAATGGTGGCTTCTTTTTTTTAATCTCTTTTTTAATATCATTTTGCACAAGATGAAATAGATAAATATAGAGAAACATGTAGAGTTCATATTTTATATGTTAATACATATGGAATATGTTGACAGTTTTGAATCCAAACTTCCCCAAGAGGACAATTTATGAAATATCAGAGGGGACTGCTGTCAGCACCTCTGATCTGAGGCATATCAGGCTATCCCTTAATGCCAAATGTTTTACCCAGAATGCCCAGCCGAGAAGCACTCTATGATCAGTGTGATAGCACCTTTCTGCCCTGCCAGTGATTGCCATTCCCTTTCTATTATATTAACAATACAACTAGCCAACAAATACTATATTACATCGCCACTTACATTAGAAGCGGTCTGTGACCAGTACACAGCCCCGTAACACTAAATGAAACAGTGGTGCAGCCAATTTCTTTATGACCTGTAATTTCTTAAAAGCTTTTACAATTCTATTCATTGAAATCTCAAAGAACAGAGAATTTTCTTTCCTTTCCCATCATAAATTGCCATGTACAATACGTGGTTAATTAACATCCCGTCTGCAGAGGGCCTGCAAGACAAGGTAACAATCATTTTATAAATCTCTCTAATCAGCCCTGTTCTATTTTCTGGCCATTTTATCCCAAATGCTATCCCTGAAAGGTTATTTTTATAGTACATGTGGCTGTAAACCTTTTACAGAAATGTTTAACCTTCATAAAGTGAGTAACAACACAATCTTCAGTACTCCATTTGTAAACTACAGCGTAACCCTGTAAAACTGGATCCTTTTGGGTAAAAAAATGGAAAGCAAAGGAAAAGTAATAGAGATTTACCAGCTCTGTGATTTGTTTTTATTTGCTTTCATTCTGCTTTTTTCACTTTTTTACGTTTCATACATAGTTAGTCAAGTTAAAAGAACAACATAAATCCATCAAATTCAACCACTAGGAAAAATAATAAAACATATTCCAGATAAAGGTTTCCTTATGGTAACATTGGGTCTGTCTGTATATTAAAGCTCCCAAAGACTGGAGAAAATACACTTTCATCAGTGAACCAGGTTGATCCAGCAAACCTGAAATGGATATGGTTCAGGATTAAAAAAACTATTGCTAACAAATAGCAAATTACTTGGTTCCAGGTTTGCTGGATCAATCTGGGTTACAGAATAAAGTATATCCTCTCCAGGCCTGGAGAGCTTTAATAAATCAGCCCTATTGTCTTAGATGTTTCTTTTGGATAGTAAGCTCCTGATGCATTATACCCATTCAAATGTATTATGAGGTCCCTAAAAGAGGATGTCCAAGTGGGGGACTGCCTGGCTATCAATGTATCTCAAAGGGATGAATTATTAAAGGTGTACACAGCAGTTTACCAGAAAAACTGCATCCTTTATACACGTATGATAACATTTTTCAGTTTTCAATTTTATAAAAGTGGTAATCAGTGGATTGTTCCCCAATTTTTTAGATCAACTGTCAGTGGAGAACGCCATAGGTCACAATTGGTATAAATGGAATTTCAAGTTTGAAAAAACGACTGGTGGGCAAAATAAGTCTATTGGGTGATTACCACCACTTCTATTCAAGGGATTGAAACCTCTAATTTAGAGTAAATATGATATGGCAATAAAACAACTCATCCCCACCATATAAAATCTCATCACCCTCCTATAAATATAATATATAATATTTATTATTATTATAGCAACTAGATCCACAAAAATGGCCATTTGATAGCCACTTTATCTAAATAAGACTTTAAATGTTATTTGACACTGATCTGGAACAAACATGCATACTGAAATACATAGATATTAGGAAAGCACTAGCAATGGGAATGACAAGACCCAAGTGTCATGTACACATTACATTTTTACAAAATATTTGACCACACAATTATATGCTGGTTGGGATGGAACTTTGCTACATGCTAGCTCTAGATTCCCACCACCAATGTCTATAAAACAAAAAAGGAGTAGAACTGTTATGCAAGAGGCACAGAGCCCTAAAGCCAAAATAAGTGGTAAGAAAGTCAGGGTCAAGGACATCAACAGCCAAGGAGAAAGCACAGATAAAGTCAGAGGTTAGTTGAATCCAAACTCCAATATAGAAATAGAAATATAGAGTCGATCATTTGAAAACTAGTAAATCAGATATTTCAACACTTATCATTAGTGATAGCAGGCTTATAAAGCTGTTTATGTACATGCTGGATGTCCACATGCATTTATATGTATCTGGATGAATGGAAGTATGTGCACACCGGGCTAAAATAACCACACCGTAAGTGTGCAAAAACAAAGAAAAAAATTAATTTTGTGTCCTAATGATACGTTTTTTTCTTGATTTAAAAATTTCAATTAGTCCTTACAAATACTATTCTTTGCCATTAAATACAACTATTGTACTCCAGAGAGCTAGGACTACAAGTGTAAACACCTGCATCCATGAAACACAATGCAATGATTCATGGGATATATATATATATATATAATCATTAATGGTTGCATGCTTGTTGCAATTGTTTCGTAATGTGAATACTGTGACTTTAGATCTTCAGTGGTTTCTGCCACTGAATTAGGAGTTAAGAGTTTTCTTTTAGCAGAAAGGTTTATTTTTTTTAGCATTAGCCTACCTGGCCTCTTGAATTTTTACAGCCCCAATAAACACGAGGCAGTTCTAGCTTTACAGATTTTTCAGCTGACAAATAGAAACTTTGGAATCTGTATCTGATTATGCTATATTATAGTGACTAGTCACACAATATCTTTTCATTTTCTAATAAATATAAAATATACCCTGCGTTTAGTACATGAACAGAGTGAAAGTAAAAGGAAAAGAAAGCCCAATATAATTCATGAAAAAATACTTTTTTTGGTAAAATCAATGTGTTTAAACACAAAAGTATTTCTGACATGTGTGCTATTTAAACTACCATTTTACAGTGTACACATTATACACAGGTCTGTAATTCTAGTCCAAAAAAAGTGGAGGCGTTGGCTTGTGGACACATTTCTACTGGCTGCCTTCCCTTGTAACATTACATAACAGGAGAGACTGCTCTTCAATTAAAGGCCATTTGAAGTGTTCAAACTTTCAGATTTCAGGTCACTACAAAGCATTTACTTCTTTTACTACCATGAAAAATCCTCAAATCAGTAACAAAAACAAAATCAAACCATAAAGTCCAGAATTTTCCGAATTACAAGTATGTTTTGTTGTCCTAAATGAAATTGGACAGGGGAAAAGCAGTCCGGAAGTTTTTTTTTGTTTTTTTTATGTCAACACTCTAAAAGGGTAAAAGTACACTGTGCATTTACAGCTTTTTAAAAAGTCTGCCGGCTACTAGAAAGGCAGAAGCTGGAATTCCTAATAGTCTATAGGCTTCAGCTCCACAAGCTTCACATTGCAGGGGTCAAAGGCTTTCCACACCTCCATCTTAGTATGTCATTATGAATGAATATGAATAATGCAAAAGATAACACATATTTGCATGCACAATTTTTAACATACAATTTCAAAGTGTTGGAGCAGACAGTTCCAAAAAAAAAAAAAAGATATATTTCTTTTGATGGTAATTTACTGAACAACAAACACCTCTGCTTAAAGAAGACCTCCAGTATCTGCTAAAGAAGGATGTGGAAAGTATTAGAAGGGCAGTACGTGCGGGAGAGGGATTTGGAGGGTATTAGAGAACACAGTATGCGCAGAGAGTGTGGGTAGTATTATGGGGCATATGTGTAGGAAGGACCTAGGGAGTATATTATGCAGGGGAGTATTATGTGCAGATGAGGAGTATTGAGGGAATTTTGGGGGGTGCAGGAGAGAATAGTGTAGTGACTCCAGTAACCCTCCAGGTTGTTGGCTTAGCTCCATGAATTCCAGCTATAACCTCCTTCACTGGTGTAGATGCCACATACCTGGTGGACCTCTTCCTCTCTGCACTCCAGGGATGAACATGAACCTAGGAGAAGGACACTAAAGCAGCTCTTAACCTGTCTGTTGGTGACAAGTAAAGAAGCCTCACACCTGTTCACCGGTTGGCAAGTGAATCTGCTCTCACCCTGCTGTGGTTGGTAAGAGAATCTGGCCAATCCTCTACCGTGGAGGACAAGTGGACGAGGCCCCACTTTCTACCATGGTTGGATAGTAAATCAACCCCCTCCTCTTTTGTCTCTCACTTTGTACCTCTCCACACAAGCCTCCATCCCCCCTCAACCGCCAAGCCCCTCTAAACCCCAAAATGATCCCCAAGCCCACTAAATTTTTAGTATACATTAACTGACAAACATACTGCTTCATATACAACTACTGGCATTTACTGACCACACACTAACACTAAAGCACCCCAGACTGATATTATCTATTAGGCATGTACACAAACAAGTCACCTACAGATGGAAAACCAGATTAGCACGGGTTATAAAAATGACGCCTATTACAAAAATACATTCAATCCTAGTAAAACGATGTCTAGCATAAAGTAGCTTAGATAAGTGTAGTTTATTGTAGGTTCAGCCCAAGAGGAGTCCACCTTGCCATGCAGGGCAGGCTTATAATTCTCTGTCCAAAAATGGGAAATAGAATCGTTTTCCCTTTGGAAAGTTTATTTCTGGCCTAAGGATTAAACTAAAAGACTCTTTGCATAAACTTTACGCCACACTATAGGAATGATCACATTTTAAGAGTCAGTATATAATGGTGGATTTGATGTTATTCCTCAAAAACAGCCTACTCCACCCCGGATTGTTTTTCTGCACGCCTGCCATTGCTGTAACTGGATGAAATATATATATATATATATATATATATATATATATATGTAGAACAGTTAACTGCCTAGATTAGGGGTGCCCAACAGGTGGATCGTGATTTACCAGTAGATCACAAAGGCAACGTGAGTAGATCGTGGAGCCCTGCCTTTCAAAATAAACTCTACCGCACACAGGAGTTATTAGGTCCAAGTTTTTATTGTTGGTAGATCATTTTGACTTGGTCATTTTAAAAGTAGCTCACAAGCCATAAAAGTGTGGGCACCCCTGGCCTAGATCATTGTTAGGCATATTTCACATCACTATTGTAATAAAATTGTTAAGCTTTTTATTTTAAAGCTTTAGAAAGTTTTTAAGAGCTAATAATAAATGCAAACAGCTTTTTGTTTGATTTCCTTTTAGTAAAAGATCTTAATTGTGTAAGCATCAATACATTTATGCTCAGCAACTAGAATGTTATCATGCCCTTGTAACAGAGGTCACTTCATTATACAATGTATGTTGTTTATGCTGTCAGCTTATCTATGCTTAGCACAGAACTATCCACATACAAACACTGCACTACGAAACTACTAAGGATATAAATATGAAATATAGAAACAATATTGGCTGTTTATATGAACCAACTGAGCTAATTAGGCAAATGTCTTACTGCAATTAGACAGTTACCTAAAATTAAATGTCAGAGTCAACATGAAATAAAATAAAATCTGCACATCTCTGTAATGACCATGGCCATGTTTTATCCCTTTAAAATGTTGTTTTTCTGCCAAAGGATAGTGCTCCAAACTTCCTGCTTTAGCTGACAACACAGTGTCTTTTCTACACTGAAATTCCAAGTTTTGTCAGCCTTGCCTGTTGACATACAGAAGTCTGCCATTTGTTCCACAGACTTACAATGAATTCTTTTTCAGCAAAGCTTTTACTGAGATTCCCAAGAGTCCCACAAAAGAAAAAAGGCTCTTGGGAGATGCAGTTCTGGACAAATATGGCAAATATTTCATTCTGATTGGGATACCCTAAAAAATAGTTTGTCAACTTCTCCCCCTTCCCCACAATGGCTATAGAGGAAGAATGCAAAACTGACTAGGTTTCTCAAAAAATCCAGCACGGACATCTCCCCAGCTATGTTCACAAGTCTTGCTCCTCCTCAGTAGCTTAAATGTATAATATATAAAACATTATGACGTGTCATATGTGACTCCTGTAATGGCTGTTGAAGGTAAAAGAGCTTCTTAACACCTACAATAAGTCAGTGGATTTAAATTGATACTAAAACTGAAATAAGAGTTTTGATTCAACTACCAATTACTTAGTAGCACATCCAGGAATTTGTTTTACCAAACACCACAATGCGTTTTCCAAGCACAGAGTTAGCAAGATGCTAGATTGGTAATTATTAGAAAAGTCCCAACATGGCCATGTCTTTAAGCTGAACTCCAGGAAGACAAAACAAAACGCCACGTATTACAATGTTTATTCCAGAAATATATTGGATTTATGTGTGTGAATACATGGTGTGTGTGGTAGCTGCACGTTCTGTATTACACATGTGCTCACAAGGAACATGCTACAAGGAAGTAGAATTAGTAACTCATCAGTCTGTTGTTGGGTCACAGTGTAGGATGGTGACCCGGCTGGTTTAATCCTGCTGTCTTCTGTTGTACCCCAGAAGGTGATTGTGTACCCCTTTGTACAAATCCCTTGCTTCACTTTATCTACTGTGGACATATCCTTTATTTCTCCTTGCCATCTTGTTCCTCCGTTGACCTTACCCTGGTCATACCTCACTATAATAATGAATCTTGTGGAATCAACCTTCATATGTAATAGAAGTGTATCCCTTGTACCCTGCACTGGCTAATAAAGCAATCCTGTGCCGAGAGTCAGGAGACATTTCTCAATACTGTGCATTCTGTTCCATCTACACTTTTATCACATATGAATTTCAACTATGTATTAAGTTGCTTGCATGGATAATTGCTTAAAGGTGACTAGCAGAGACTAGCATGTGTTTTTCCAATAAAGCACCGCAGCGTCTTTGGAAATTTCTACTTTGCTCACTGCACCCAGACTATTTTATGTTTTATTTTACTTCCTGTTGTTCCTCTACCCCGATATAAAAAACAATGTCCCATACCTCTAAAGTGAAACAGTGCACCACAATATTGCTGAACATTTCTTGTGCCTTCATTCCTGGCTTAGAAGCACAGTGTAGCTAGGGATCTTATTTCCACTCCTTCATAGTGTAGTGTGCTGGTGAATATCACAATCTCATATCCCTAGCTTCTGGTAAATATTATAATCTAATATCCCTAGCTCAGCAAACTCCCTACTATTAGCAGCACACGAGTCTATTTTTTTTGTGGCACTATCCCTGTTTAAAAGGGTAACAGGGCCTGAAATGTTCTGTCATAACACTCTGGTATTNCTGATGATAGAGTTGAAGTACCAGTTGGATCATCTCTGATGTTAAACTCAAAGTAATGAAAATGAATAATTGCCACAAAACTAAATACTTGAACAGAACAAGGCAAGTTTAACGGTGCTTGTCCCCTCCTGCGCTTATCTCATGTGACCAATTGGCCCCACTTAATGGTATATATTAATGAGGGGTGTTACAGAGAATAGTGATTCTGACCACATGCCTTGTAAATAAATATGAGAACCATTGCAAGCTGCATCTTGCAACAAAGTCTCTTTTATCCTTTAAATAAAGTTCAAACCATCTTGTAGAGGTCAAATGTGCACATAAAATGCTCTATAAATAGATTGTGGCAGGGAATGGAAAATGCTTCTTAAAGTTTTTAGCAAAGTTTAAATATTTATGAAGCAAAGACTGCCTGTGATACCCTATACTTACAGTACAGACATCAAATCAGGGATCCTTTGGGGCTGGTTACCACTATAGGTTTGTGCTGCTATGCGTTGTGTTCAGCTGTCTATTCAAATAGCATTGGGATTTGCACATTGCACACAAATGTAGTGTATGCCCCATTGTTAAAGCACAGCACTTAGCCGCACATTGCACTGTAGTTAAAAGGTAAGATGCATCTGTTGTGATAATACCAATAAATGGGAAACCATTAGGAGAGCATTCAAATTAGCATCAGTTGTTTTTTTGCCCTTTGGTAATGTAATAGAAGCTGAACTCCAGTAAAACAGATATACAGATGAAATACATACATATGATCTGTTTAACCTGCCAAGAGATTTTTATTTCTGTCCATCCAGTGTGGAAAATTACACTGCGTTATCACACCGCACACTGTCCAGCAGAACACCCGTTTTTTTTCTGCTGCAGTTAAGTAACACTTTAAGTCCCTATCTCTGCCTGTGACGGATGATGCAGATGGCGCAACTCCTCAGTTCTGTTGTATGTCCATTAGCCAAGTTATATGGCAGGCTCTATCTAACTTGCTGCAGCTTCTACTGAACACTGTGAAAATCTGGCAGTGTGAAGTGAAATCAGAGTAAGCAATTTCAGAATGGGAGAGAAGCCTTTTTACAAGACTAAAGGTAATTATGGAGTTCAGTAAATTACAGTATGGCATTAATTTGTGTTTTTGTATCTGCTAGGAGTTCAGCTTCAAAGATATGCCTTAAGCAGCTGGATTATGTTTGCACAGTAACATCAGGTTCATTTTTAGGCTACGTAAGCAAATCTAGCTGCACATTTATTAAATATACAAAACTAAAAGAACCTTGCTGTGGTATCACCTTTAATTCTGCCCTCTCACTTACCCCCATATTCACAACATTTCCAGGTCCTGTCACTTTCACCTACAACATCTGAACATCTCCAAAATCTGCTCCTACCTGTCCCTAGAGACGACCAAACACCTTGTACATGTTCTTATCATCTCTCGTCTGGACTACTGTAACCTTCTCCTCTCTGGTATTCCACTAACCCGACTCTCTCCTCTACAATCTATTATGAATGCTGCAGCCAGACTCATCCAACCTTTCCACCGTTCCTCTTCCGCTGCATCTCTTTGTAGTTCTCTCCATTGGCTTCCATTTCACCTGAGTATCAAATTCAAGATCCTTTGCCTTCAAATCCCTCCACAGTTCTTGCCCCACTTACATTTCTGACCTGGTACAAAAGTACTCCCCCAGCTACCCCAACTCTCTGGAATGGTCTTCCTCGTCCTATTTGGCTTCCTCCTACTTTCTGCTCATTTAAAACAGCTTCTTTTCAAACTTGTCTACCCGTTTCTTTTCACTTAAAACCCTCACCCATCAATCCATATACCCTCTTCTATTGTGTGCTACTTCCCCTACCTCTTAAATTGCAAGCTCTTACAGGCAGGGTCCTCTCTTCCTCCTGCGTCACTGTCTGTATCTGTCTGTCATTTGCAACCCCTATTTAATGTACAGCGCTGCATAATATGTTGGAGCTATAAAAAATACTGTTTAATATTATTATTAATAATAACAACATTATTAAAAAAGTAAAATAAAATGACTGAAATCTGCACCCTTCTCTTTAATATGAGCAGTAGAATAAATTTAATCTAAGCCCTATGTACTCATATTTGTGCCTGTCCACCAATCAGAACAAACATCATAATAATGCTCTTAAATGGAGCGGTGCAGCATTAGTCCCATTTATCAAGGTAAACTGAATAATGAGTCAGAAAGATAAGGTTTTCTGGGTCATTAGAGGCATGTTTTACAAAGATGATCACCTGCTATAGGAGTCCACATAGACTGAAATTTGCCAGTAGCAATATAAAGTGATATTGAGCCATGGTAAGTGATTATGGTATGTACACTTATGTCATTTATCCATTAGGAATGTTCAATGTATTTAACACCTTCTCATTATAAAACTGGCTGATATCCCTATAGCAAGGGGGAAGTAGGTAAGCCCTGCCATGCTGAAACCAACCTTCATGACCTTCAGCATATGGGGGTTGTTTGAGGATAAAAAAACCTTGCTCAGCACCAGTGTCTGGAGCCTGATAAGCTCATTAGCATCCCCAATTATCAGGAGAATGTTTTGGAAAGGCTTGTAGTTTTTAAATAATACATTTTAAAAAATAATATTAAAAAATAACTATAGGTGGTCTACTTATAAATGTACATACATTTTTTTTACCTTTCACCCAAAATGTACCAATGTTCACATTGGATTCAATTACAAAATGTGTGAATCAATTTTTACACACATTTTTCTAATTAAACCCAACGTGTACATTTTGGGTAAAAGGATGTGTGGAAACATTCATAAACAGTGTATATAAGCACATGTACAAGCACACTCAATGAGTGATTTTATTCAAAAAAATTCAAAAATTGATATAGCACCAACATATTACGCAGTGCTGTAGATTAAATAACGCTTCACTGAAACATGAAAATTTAATTTATTTTTTATATGTCCAGTAAAACTGCATTCACACAAGGCAACTTTTTTTGTCTGATCATCCAGAAAAACAAACAATCTGTCTGATCAGAAATCAACCAATTAAAGTTTAAATAAAGTCTAGTAAAAGCATTAACAGCATTAATTATATATATGTATATATATATATATATATAATAATATAATAATATAATCTGATATGATCGTGTAAAATGATCAGCTACCTGTAAAATGTGAACTTCCACCCTGCACCATAGTTAGCCCGGTCACTTGCTGACCATTTGTTGAGCTTTTCTACCAGGAGTGCAATAGAATAATTAGCTTAAAAACTGTTAGATCAGCACCGTCATCAGGACAACAGTGCATGACCTCTGTGGGAGATTACACAGCGAGACTTAGAACTGTCAGTTTTTAAAGAGATGCATTACCTTGCAGGATTCGCTTGAATGACCGATTTTAGGGACATGAGAAAAACCTATTTGTTAGAAACACTAGACAGTCAGCTACAATATACTGCCAGCTGCCTGACCTAAATATTGAAGGTTACAGGGAACCTGTTCATGGAAGGACGGGAGTGTCACTACATTGCACACAATCATTTTATCCCAAATTATTTATAATACCCTATAATTAGAAAACAGGTGCAATATCATTAAAAATGTATAAACTTTAAATCTAGTTCATGTGACTGATCTAATTTATTAATTAATCTGATTGATTTTCACAAAGAGAAGTGGGTTTGGGTATTAAATTGGAATAACCGCATGACATAATATACAATCATAATCTGTCTCCCACCATTTTATTACCCATATGGTTACCCTACCTGCCTTGTTCCAAAAAAATGTCATCTCTGTAAAACACACCTATTTCACAAGGAGTAGTGAGAGGAAGAACATTTTGCAGCTTACTGAATTTTCATCTGTCATGGGAACTGTTTATGGTTTGTTTATTCAGCAATTAGAAGCTTATCTCCTGCTCCCTGTACATCAAAAAAATATTGTCCTTAC
The DNA here is from genome assembly GCF_032062135.1 of Pyxicephalus adspersus. Taxonomy (NCBI): domain Eukaryota; kingdom Metazoa; phylum Chordata; class Amphibia; order Anura; family Pyxicephalidae; genus Pyxicephalus; species Pyxicephalus adspersus. Next base: position 135,545,096 of record NC_092858.1, read on the forward strand.
AGAAGCAGGGAGCCAGTTGTAGGTGAACCCATTGTGAACCCATTTAAGTATTTATATTAAAAAATAAAGATTCTGTTCCTAGTAGTAGTAATGATGTGAAAACTCAAATAACAGAAGAGAGGTTGTCTTTTATTTTGCTACTTGGTATTTCTTTTCCTTTGACAACTGTATAAAAGGTAAACTAGCAGTTGCAACAAAGGGAGCTGTGGCTTGCGCAAGCCAGTGCTCAGAGAGTAGACCAGACAGTCTGCCCGTCTTTGTCCAAGGTCTGTTCGCTGATTTATGCAGTTGATGAGAAGGTGATGGCTATGCTGCAGTTTGTTCTAAAATTAGCGTTACTTATTAGGATGAAAAATTGTACTGCTAAGTAGCCATCTGCCCGAAAAGTTATATCTATGCATGCTCAAAACATATATGGATACACTTGATTGGCCAAATGATCGATCATTTGCAGTTTAGTGTGATAGCTATACTATAACCATTTCTAAAAAGAAGAGAGGTATAAGGTTTTATGACTAACATGTTTTACAACTCCTGAAGCGTGTTTGGCAGTAACTATATATTCCGTTTCAGGTGGTTGTAGAAAGGTTATTTTTATGGTGATGTTAAAATATATTGATGTGGTTTAGAGATCAGAGTATATGCAAAGGGTAAAGAACAGGTACAGAAAGGTTTATGATGTCAGCAATCCACACACCTTTTGTGTGTGAGCAACTCACAAGTCAGGGTAACTACACAGACTGAATGAGTTACACTTTGTGTTCCCTACATATTAAATATGATATTCACTTGATTATAGTAGATGTTAACCAAATCTGTATATTATTTGTGTGCTAAAGTACTGTGTATCATAAATAATTGCAATTTGGTTAAAATAACTTTTATTCATGTATTGTACTCCTTATCTACCTGTTTGCACTCCAGCTATGGATGTATGTGCTATTCTCACATATATCCTAGGAAGAGGACTGGTAATTGGAGGAGATTTGCAAATGCCTTGAAAGTGTGTGTTTAGCCTGTATAAAATTAAAAATAAGCCCATTTAGGATTTTTTTAAATCTAAATTTACCTCCTCCTTCTGGTTCAGGATCATTGTTCATCTTGATTGGCTGAACCAGAAAGACGTAAAGATGCATTCATTCATTCCTGGCAGCCGAGATTGTACACATAAGCAGCTCAGTGTAGGATTATAAAGAAAACTGTGAACAAGCAGGTCAGTTTTTTTTCATTGCCCGTCCTTTTTGCTTTAAAGAATTTGAATGTTTGCAATTTTTTTATTATTTTACCCTTTAGTTCTCCTTTAAAAAGAAACAAGAGACAGATCTTTCTGGGATTCCAGGTCAAAAGCAATTTGCCATTTGGTGCTCCAATGTAAAAGTACACAACAACCTCTGGCGTACAAATAATGTGTACTCCAAGACAGTCAGGAGTTCTATATGTCAGAGTAAATAAAAGGAAATACTACACTGCTAGTTGTGCAGCAGACATGTTTGTTTCAGCAGAATGACACATTATTTCTTCTTTTCTCATCTGTTGCACCGGCAAGATTGCTTCCTCATCACTAAAGGAAGACATTATGCAAGAATTATGGTCATTGTGCTAAAGCAGAACCTTTTCAAATCTGAGTGAGTGCAGTTAATCTGAGACGGTCTGAAAATTTTATACCAATATTTGCCAAGAAAACGATCACAGCGGGATAAACTTGATTAGCTCTTTTCTTCATCTTCCATAGAGTGGAGAATGGTTACAACTGTCTTTGTCCCATTGGGGAATTTATTCTTCATTTCCTTCTCCAGAGTCAAAAAAACCTCCAAAGTCCATGTCAGACAGGTAATTTATTTGCACTGATAGACCGATGCTCTAAATCACTACTGCCAGCAATTACCAGTGATTTGTCTAATCAGTTAGTTATCATTTATATCTGCTAATTCTGTTTCAGTTACACTGGTGACCAGGACAAAAAAAGAAAAGCAGAATTTAACTAGGCTTTATTTTTAAACTCAAAAATTTTTACTTCAGAAAAAATTTATCTGAAGATATAATAACATTTATCTGAACATAAAAGCCTACATGACGCATCCCTGGAGGCTGTTGGTTGCTCCTTCTGGGCATGCCTTTGTCTCAGGCATGCACAGAAGGAGCCGTCATTATTGGAAGAAGAAATGCTGCATGCACAGTGAGATTGGCAATCTTTTTTCCCCCATGTACGTCACCTGATCCTGTCTGTAACTGCGCAGTGCAAGATTGGGTGAAGGAGAAAGAAGAACCCGGAAGAAGAGAGAAGATGATGTTGGCGCACAGTGTTTCCTTTGCGCTGGGCTGAAGATGGATACCGGGACCAATGTGGGACATCCCGATGGATAGAAGGATCTGCAAGAGTAAAGGTAAGTGTGTTTTCTTTGTTTTGACTTTAGTTCCGTTATGGGTTTTTCTATACCTCTGTAAATGAAGTGTTTGGAGACAATGCCCCTGAACACTGACCTGTATTTAAATGGGGAAGGTATTGGAATGCCCAACTTTGGAACCAAAAAACCTATATAGGTGTACCAAGATCCCTGTATTTAGGGTTCTTGGGTATTCTTCTATATTGTAGTCTGTATTGGCTACTTTTAAACCCAGAGTGCTGAACAAAATCAAACAACATGTAATGCTTTCTTTTAGCCGTTTACTAAAACCTTTAATTTTTTGTTTCTCTAAACAAGGTTTAAATTTTAATATTTCAAATAAACTTTTAGTATCTAGTGGTTTGCTTCTGTGCATTCTCTATAATAAAAAAAAGAAAACAGTAGAAAACTACTTCCATAGTACTTGGCAATTTACTTCCCAATGCTGCAAGCTTTACCTTTGGGTGCTTTTGATGCATGGTCTCCGCAGGCCAGTTTTAGGTTAATTACTTTATAGTGTGGCCCTGGGTTCAGTACACGCTCCAGCTGTTAATTTGCTTTGCACACAGTTGAACATTTTTATTCTATTTTGGTCCATGATCAGTACATTATGAGAAGAAGCCTATGCTACATTTTATTGTCAAGACCCAAAGCAAACACTCATAATGTGTACATTACAAATATTCATACAGCTTCATTGGAAAACCCAAAAGCACAATCAACGCTCTGCACATACAAATTTCACTTCACTGTCCTTAAACTGGTATGTGACCTCTAGTCAGTGAATGTCGACTTCCCAAACAGAAATAAACTGCTTATATCACATATCAGACCTCATGATAGAGCCCATTTAAAGAGATATTTTCAATAAACAATTACATTGTCTTTATAATAAATTAATGTATCTCTGTTCAGTTTAAATTACCAACCAGACTGAGGTATACGCAGGTATAATTGGTATATGCGATTTTATCCACTGCTTACGTACATCATTGTCTGGAACTTAACCAAACACGTCACATCCAAACCTGAAATAGGTTATATTGGTACACTGTTAAAGGTTACTTCTTATTCCAGAAGGTGAAAGTTTCCAAAACCTTGTGATGCAAAAAAACAGTTAAAGTTATGTTAATTATTTTCATGAATTTGCTCATGTGTTAAAGGATTTACACAAGGTTGATTTATGCTACAAATCACTTGGGCACCAGCTTCCGTTGGAACAGCTCAAAGGTTAAAAATCACCAGCAAGAACAGTCTGTTCTGTAGAGAAAGTCACTGTGGTTGATTACTTCAATTAAATTTTCTTTGATCAAAGATTAAAACATAAAAAAAATATTAATTTCAAGCACAGGTAGCAAAACTATGTATTTTTTTTACTATGCATTTGTAATTGTTAAATTAAACTTTACCAATCAAAAGTAATCTGAGTGTGCAAAGTACAAGGTGTGCCAACAGGTAAATAAGTCCCATAAAGTGGCGTTGCAAGATTGATGGCTCTAGGCCAGCAAGTATTTACACAATGTCAAGAGCTGGTGCTATACAAAACTGCCTTCCAAAAACAGAAAGTGCATATACATCATTACTTTATTCAAACACAAAAAAATAACCATCATTTGACACTAACACCTAATGGCAACACTTCTGATGGAGGTAGTAGTGGATTAAAGCACATGCACACTTTATAGATTTGTCAGAGACTTGAGCTATATATTCTACAGCAGTCTCCTAGATTGTAAGCTCTTTGTGGCAGGTCCTCACCCCCTCCTGTGTCACAGTCTGTCATTTGTAACCCCTATTTAGTGTACAGCGCTGCGTAATATGAATCCTGTTTAATATTATTATTAATAATAATAATAATAATAATAATATTAATAATAATCTGGGTCCCTGACCCCCTAGCCCCATTTATGTCCTTAGAACACAACAAAAATGTCACTCTATGTGTGTACTCTCTGTTTTTTTTTGTTTACATTATGGAGTAACCATTGGTTAAACATGTCCCCATTATAAGGGTATGTACACACGTCAGATGATTCTCCAGCGATTATAGCTTCAAGGCTAGTATCAAACGAGAATTTGACATCTATACAGGGCTCGTCCAACGTCGTTAATGGATCTGTCCTGACAAATGACGATCGACTGCAATACAGGTGCCGGGGGGAGAGCACAGAGGGGTGCTGCTTTCTCGTTCTCCCCCCTACCCTCACCATACAGCAGAACCGCGCCTCATTCAAGCATCTTTCAGTCTTTTGTCATTGGAAAGGATCGTGAAAGATCCTTTACAACAGCAAAAGTCTAAGACTTTGGAACAGCAAGTTGCACACAACAAACCTATATACATTATGGAGAATTTATTGGATGAGCATGACCCCAATAACAAATTTTGCAGTGTCACACAGTGCATAGAACTAGACATAGTGGTGGCTGAGGTTTACCAAGGTATTTCTTTAGAATACATGCCTCTAGAAGCCACACCAATTTTAAATATCAGCTTTGATATTGTTGGCCTTCAGCTTTGCAGATCATTGTTTTGTGCCCGATTCATTGATCTCTAATACCATGTAACTATATCTCAGTGCCAACTGTCCATTCAGATCGCCCCGTATATACGAAAAATATAAGAATGGTAGCTAACTAGATTGATGTATCTTGGTTTTAATCAATTATACAACACATTGAAGATAGCCCTAATCTTTATCATCATCGAATATACATGGATTACCTCGTACTAGGAAAGATAATTATATTCTATGTAGTTGAATGATTACATAAGAGTATTGCAGACCAGTTCCAGCTGCTTCGGACTGCCAAAAACGACTATCCACTATGTTACCTTGGCACCCAAGTATTTTTGTTGTCTTGTGATCCTTGTATTTTATTAAACCAGTGGCACAATGCCATGAAATGAGTCCTAACCACAATGTATGGGTAGCTTTACTCCAGAATAAAAATATATTATTCCACAAAGATGATTTAATTGCATGTTACCATTGGCCGAACTGTTACGGTAAACTTGTGCGTGCAAGAAACACATGTCACTTATGTCACAATCTGTAATTATATTCAAAAGACCATTTTTTTAATCTAAAGGGCATAATTATACATTTTTTATGCTAAATACAGATTTGTAAAAGTATAAACACATAAAAATTCACTTTCAGTGGCAAATAAATTTGAATTGCCCAAAATAAAATTAACCTTCAGTAAACTAACAGTGAGAGAATCAAAGTGATTGTAATACATATTAGAAAGTCTGAGGAGGCATCTCCTAGGCTAGATTCAAACTTGCCTCAAGATCAAGCAATCATGCACGGGTCCCAGCAGCCGGCACCTCGCCAGCCACTCGCTCCAACGTGGTAAGAACCAGCGTCTGCACATTTCACAGCTGGCAGCAGTAACCAGTATTGTATCACTTACTGCTCCCCCATTTTTTCTCTATGGAGCTGTCACATGGAGAAGCTACAAACAGCGTCTTCTCCGAGGCGGCGATTCACCGGCATTCACAATAACTGCTCACAGTCTCATGGCCAGTGTGAACATAGCCTTACTAGAGCTAGCTCCCCTCTCTACCATTATTATTAACACTTACCAGCTGTAAAAATGACAGCGGGTTATTGTTTTGCATTACACAGCAGGAGCAGATGTCAAACTGACCCTGTTTTTGGGTTATACTGTGTATGTATTTTCACACTGTAGTTATTATGTAATTCATATCGTAAACAGTTGTGACCTTCAAACTGCATATCACATGAGATAAAGAAACCTAAGTAAGGCAATTTCAAAGGAAAAAAAAATTTGATTTCCTTAAAAACCTTTATTTAACCCTCTAAATAATACTATGCTCCCCTTTTTTCTTACTGCCCTGCTATTTGTTTTTCTCATTAATTTATTATTTTTTGTTTTCATTTGTTACTTTTTTTAGTGTTGCATAACAACAAAGTAGTAAGCAAGCCTTTTAAGATCTGCAAATAACTGCCATGCTTTGTGCCAAACATCATTTTGGTATAATTTAAATATATCATTTAGTAAAAAAGTATATAGTAAAAAACATGGACAATGTCTCTGCAAAATGAAGAGGCCTATACAGAAAATGTAAAATTGCTGTGGTCCACAAGAGGTATATAGGTACCACAATCAATGTGGATAGTAGGGATTCTATATGAATTCTGGCAGCTTTTTTTGTTATATTGAGTAGATTTCTCATCACTTTGTGTCCAGTCGAATGGACTAACAGATGGTAAATCACCAGAGAGGGGACACATACAGCAATAAAAACTAGGAAGAGGTTTCAATATTTTCACACAGTACAAAGAAAATTGTGGCTTTTATTTATAGTTTAAGGAGGAACTATATAGCACAATATCATTACCAAACTAGGTTTACCACTTTCCTAGGTGATTATGGGTGAGGAACAGCTCAGAAGAACTTTTGCATGGCAATAATGACCCATGTAACATAAGACTATATGTCCCCTAAAGAAAATGCATCACAAATGCAGTCCCTAAAACTACATGGGGTGATTAAACCGATACTACCTGGGACAAGAGAACACTGTTGACTTGCAATGAGTGAACGTGATTTTTGAAAGAAAACTTTAACTATTTATAAGCATAGTGAAACTACAAGGATGAAGGGCAGGATATTGGGGGAACTTAAGCAATACAGGAAAGTATATAGGTAAAAGTCAAGTTTTCTTGGAATTTATGTCCATCTTGGGAAGATTAAACCCTCTATACTTTCGGGGACCCTTGTCAGAGACACAGAAAGTGATGGGAATCCAACTTGTTGGAGTTGTTACCACAAGAAGAAGGTAATGGAAAATCATACAATGGTGATTGATCAAATAAATGTGCTAAAAGGGGTATCAGAAAAGATTAATGAGGACATCCTTGTATTCCTTTAGATTTGTATGAACACATACTGTATAATCATTGTAGTATTCTCCCCAGAATTTTTTTTAAGCTGGGTGGTGGCCGCTGTATTGTGTCCCTACTTTTCAGTAACAACCCAAAAAACAGCCGGGTGATGCGCCCAGATAAATGGGGATGGGGAGAACACTGCATTGTTATACACATGTATAGAGATATCAGAGATGACTTTACGTATCAATACTTTTATTTATTCATAAAACATTTACAATAAATCCATTGTAAGTAAACAGAGAATACAAAAAAGTGTTAGGCGTCATTAATTGGATAATGATTATTTCCAGCAAAAGGGGTAACAAATTGAACTTAATACATGTTGGGGGTAGGCTTTGAGGTCCACAAAAATGAGATAAAATGTTCGATGTATAGCTCAGAGATAGAAGTTGGTAATGGAAGGTCTGGAGGAGCTCAATCAGATCCATAATCCTATACAGTATGTGGAGTTATAAAGAGGCCAATAGGATGGCATTGGGAAAAGGAGAGGGGTACAAAAAGTAGGAACTTAAGATGGTCCTTTGCAGTTAGAGCAAGACCAGGTTGCTCTAAAATTTGGGTCATTCTATATGCTAAAATAACTCTACCTTCAAACAAAAAATACAGAATTCCAGTAAATCCCTATAGCTCAGAGAGTGACTTTTACAGAATTTTAAATGAATAGTTCTCTGAATGCAGTTCAATAAACGAAGCCAACAGAAGGACATTAGGAATTATTGATGTTGTTCATTTAGGAATTTCAGTAGGTAGATACTTGGAAGTTCTCAAAGGGCAAAAGACGATGATTTAAGGTTATCAGTGTAATCACATCTGGCTTTCTATGACATTAAAGGATATAAAATGTGTTAGGTGAATTTACATTTATAAGGTAAATATAGCTAATGGTTAGCAGTTCTTGGAAGATCCTGACACCGCTAATAAACAGGTGGAAGATCCTGGCAGTACTACAGAATGACATGTTGGCGTGTCCTATATACAAACTGCCAGTCTCATGAATCTACTTTACATTTCTCAGAAGCATGAAAATACACATCAGTTCTTCATAAAACAATATCTGTTTCCAAGCAGAACAAATTGTTGGATAACTTTTTTTTCCCTCAAGAAATAAATCTTGTTCAGACTAACTTTAACCACTTTCCACAAATGTTATGTCAACAAACGCTTCCTAACCATTCAAAATCAAAACTGAAAACAAAACGGGTTATTAGTATTACACTATTCATTCAGAGCGAAGATAAAATAGTATATATAGCATTGCAGGGTTTACATTAATATTTGTATTATTTATAAATTATATGTAAACACAAAAATGTGATATATTGCAAATTCCAGTCCTTTGATGAGAAAGCTGCATTAGTTTTCTTTCAGGAATTTTTCCTTTTTTGTTTACCTGGTGATCCTACCAACACTTCCTGCCCTAGGGTGACAACACTCACTGAATTCTATCTATGGAGGAGCAGTATTGTGACCTTAGGTTTCTCTTCTAATATGGACTACAAACACCTCCTCACCTCATCTTTTTTTCGTAGTAAATTATTGCACTGTAGTTCGCAGAAGATAGCTGGGAACACAGAATATTGTTTAAAGAGGAACTATAGTCCTGGAAAAAGGAAAAAAAACTTAATCCTAGTCTGGCCAATTAGAATGGTGGAAGATCAGAACCAAGAAAAGAAGAGAAAGATGGCAGAGAAGAAACAGAGGGTGGAGATATCATACTAAACACTACTTGAGGCTCTTTATATGTTTCTACGCTGGGCACAATCGCTGCACTGTACATATTTTACTTTTATTGTACAATGTTGATAATTTAAAAAAAAAGAAACCAATATTATAATTCTAGAAAATAACTACCGGTAGTAATGTTTAATATATAACGCAATGAATCTAATAGGACAATCTGAGTCATCTTACATGACTCAACTGCTAACAAAACATGATCTGATTGGCCTGAATACCTACAGCAACAAAAATACACCAGGATGCGTTGAAGCATTTATAACAGTGGTGGGAGTACAAGCAGCATACGGATCATGAGCATGGAACTGTCCCCACATAAGCACAGGAGGAAAATCCCTTTAAAGCAAAACTTTTTTCAAGGCTTAAAATGCATCCAAACCTGGTACACCTTTGTAAGTTTCCAAGCTAGAGTTCTTCCTAAGGTTGCTAGGGATTCATTGAGCAGTTTGTGCCTCTCGGGTCATATGACCGGACACCAGTGATCTATCTGTAATGGTGAAATTCTTCCCACTGGCCAGTAATGTAAGAGGCATTTTTCCTACTGACCACCACACTAATATACTGTGAGCTATGGATATAGGAATTACAGCAAGGATTATCTAAGACCTGAACGTTATTTCAGGGGTCTCTCTATGTTAAAAAGCTGAATAAAGACTGGCCAATCTCACCCCTTTGAACTTTTTCTCTAGGTTATACATTGGGCTGTGACTTCCTATTTCTGCACCGTAACCCTTATTTCCAGGCTGCCCAACATTACACTATACATCAGTCAGAAGTCAGAGGGTCTTCTCCCAGATATTACCCATATCAGCTAGATTTAGATGTTCATTCTCCTCATTTCCGCAGCTATGAAACTAATCGGTCATTTTAGGGAAAAGACAACTTCCTTTCCTTATTCATCAGTCATAAGTCAGAGGGTCTACCCACAGATTTACCCCAGATCGTCATAGTTCTGAATCTCGTTGCTCATTATGGGGCAAAGCCAACTTTTTTTTTTTTTTAAATGTTAAAATGTTTTCATGGACATCACAAACTTAGTCCTGGCTTATTTCAATACTCACTATAAGAAGAATCAGAACAAACTTTTTTTCCCACTATTATATTCCAAGGTCGTGAGCATGATCACACTATCAGTTTAAAGAATGAAAGCAAAGTGAAAACGACAGCAACCAATCAGAAATCATTCTTTTCAGACAGCTATGATTGCTGCTCATCACCATTGCTTTGTTCAGAAACTTATTCTTCTTAATCAAAAACTCCCAAAATGTCAGGGAAAGGAGACCAACAAAAACCCAACATCACAATAAACAGCACAAATAGCAAAGAATAAACATATTGTGATGTATTGCACACTGCAATGTCTAGCTTTGGAATGCAATACAACCAGTCCATGATGAACAGGGCACAACAGGGACACAATGAGATTTCTGAGCATACTCCAACCAAAGGCCCATGTATATCACAGATCACATGACCCAACCATAGTATCCCTGTACAGAATGACATAAGCAGATACACATGTACACCAACTCACCAAAATCCAGGAACTGTTTGATGGAGAGAGGCGAAGGGGAGAACTTGGAGTAGTACTCAATCTGATTGGGGATGGTGTTTTTCAGCAAGTACCTGCACAACCTCATGATGCACAGGTAGGTCTCCTACAGGTAGGTGACCAGTGGCAGGTAATCTCTAATGAGCAGATTAGGCTTTGTCCATGTATTCACCTATAGACCTGTACATGTAGAAGGAGAATAAATAGGATGCTGCAGGTGCTGTCCAGCCTGGCACTGATGATACCGCCTCAGGCCAGAATACCGGTGTCCAGTGCTGAAAGTAAACAATGCTGATCGCAGATAAAAGGAAGGAAACAGCCAATGCTCCGAAAACACCTCCTACTCAGCACTGGCAGCCGAGGCCTGGACACGCCCCCTTGACCCGCGCGTTCTCGTGCACAGCACGTCCACACTTACATTCCTACACCGGAGACCAGGCGCGTCCACGAGCAGGAGACCGTGGGAGTGGCTGAGCATATCGACCTAGGAGCTCTATCTCCGCCCCTTCAGTAATTTGATTGGTGGAGAAAGATGAATTAGAACTTGATTGCAGACAGGTAAGGCATGGATGAAGAGCGTGAGCCGTGACGTCATTACAGAGAGCCGCCTGTATGAAAATGCAGAAGTTGTTGTGACAGGGCAGGCTGACTACAGCAGAGACACACACTAACACATTCACACTGACAATCCCACTGACACACTATCACTAACACATTCACACACACTGACACATTCACAAGGTGTTTTCATACTTATTTAAGTACTTTCTGTACTTCTGTGTATTTCTCTTTCAGGGTGTGCAGGTGGCTGTGTGCTCTCCATGAAGTCTTCTATCAAACTGAGCTCCCTCTTGGAGAAGCTACCTCCAGGACTTGCAGCCTCTCCAGGTACCTGTGACAGCCCCATAGGGAATGAATAGCAGTGCTCACTGACGCCATGTGTCAAATTTGTAGATGCTGGTTCTTTAGTGCTGCGGTGTGGTAGGTCTGAACCCACCATAAACAGAACTAAACCCTGCAGCACTTGCCTATCCACAATCCCTTACTGGTCACCTCCATTTTTTCTGCCTCCAAGGATGAAGAGAATGCATTTTCATCAGTGAAGCTGGGTGATTCAGAAAACCTGGAATTAATTTATTAAAAAGGCACCTGCTATTTGCAATCAAATGTTTTGAATCCTGGACCAGAGCAATTCCAGGTTTGCTGAATCACTTCACTTCACTGATGAAAGTGTATCCTTTCCAGCCTTGAAGAGCTTTCATAAATCAGGTCTGTGGTGTTTGACCAATTTTTACTAATTTAGGCTTGTACAAAATATTTTAAATTGTCCATCCAGTAAGTAATATTTCAACCATGTAGTTCAATTTGGGAAATAAATGGGGGAAAAAGTAGAGGTTCTTGGCAGTCACTATAAAGATTAATAGATTTAGGAATGGACAAATCAACCCAGGGATTAAATTCCATTAGCATTTTTTCAGTGCTTGTTGTAGTCTAATGACTAATCAGCAGTTTGTTTTTTAGAAATAATGCACCATATCTCTTCATACCAAATTTCTTGATTTTTTTGCTTTCTACCTGCTCTGAAATATAGCACAACTAGGACTCAGGAGGCTGAGCAAGGGCTTGATTATAGATTAAACTACGAGACAGATTGGGGGATTGGTGTCTGGGCAAAGCATTTTCTCTTAACCAAGGGCCTCCAAAGCCAGGCATTGGTTTATTGCAAAATAACACTCACCAAGGTCCCTAATATACCTATTATAGAAAAACCTTACTCCAGCCAGTAGGACATTCCTGTTTACTTGTGTGTGCGCCTACCTGCATAAATAATTCTGTAAAAGGTAGCTCCAGACTGATATCCTGAAAATTTCATATAAAAAGTATATACCTGTATAAATATACAGTTTATTGCACAGCTAACACTCTTCCAAATATTTTCACTAAATTACTTTCTTTAATTTGGCCTAAATACAGAGACCCAAAATATTCATAGTTTTTGATCAGTGTCTGGCATTGGATTGCTGGATCACCCAGGTTCACCTACAATAGTCTATGTTCTCTGGGCTTATAGAGATAAAATAAATCAGGTCCAAGGTCCTAGAGGGATCTTCCATTACATGGCACCTTTATTATATCAAACAACTTTAGGTTCATAGCCCTAATATGTCACATATCTGCATTTAAAGCAAAAGAAGATATGAAGAACCATTTTTTAATTATCTTCAAGTTCTATAATATATTTGGATTTGTCAAACATCTTCCATTGCCACACACCGAAAGATTTTCAGAAATGTTGGGACAATCTCTGTATTCCTTGGAAATGTTCTAGAGGAACACAAGAGAATCAGAGTGTCTGAGATTGCATAGACTGTTATCTGGAGAAACTTGATATAGTAATCTTAAATTAATTCTTCAATCACAAAAAAAGTCATACATTGAATGGGCAATGGTAGAAATGGCATTTACTACCACGTGGGAGCACCATACCAAAGAACACCCCCATCCTGAGTGAACCTTCTAATCTCCTGCTGGATACAATCATGTAACATTTGACTACTGTACACTAGTTTTGTGTAATCTCTTACCATTTTTAAGGAACAAGAAGATGGTCACAAATCAACCTTCAATGCTGAGAACCTATCCACATATGTGGGTGATCTCTAATGGCGGTACAGAAAAGACTTTAGCCAGATTGTATTGTATTGGATTATGCTCCATGTGATGGCCTATGCAGACATTCAGGATAAATGATCATCAACATTATTTCCTACTTTAGATCCTTTATTTTCTACTAGCATTGCTCATAGAGTTTCAATATTGTCTAATATATGCCCTGGTATGACTTTTACATTGTGTTTGCTCTTTCAGAGAAGTGTTGGGCACTAATATATAAAATCTGTGGAGAATAAGGCCATCTGGTCTGCAAGGAGTAAAGATGCCATATACACTGGCTGTTCTACAGAAACCCAGTGCTTTGCCTCAGTTGTGTCACTGGGAGTTGCTCATGTAGCCATTAAAGATGTTCAGCTTAATGGATACACTATACCAAAGTTCAGCAGACAATTCTAGTACAAACACTGTGTATCTCTACAACATTTCAAGTCCCCATGTTTTACCCCTATAAGACCACAAGTACAGAAAAATATCTGTTCACCTTTCCGCTTGGGTAACATAATTGTCCCTTTTCTGCACTGAAATACCAACCACCATTGTCAGCCCTACCTGCTGGAGTAGACAACTTCATCTATTACCATCTCTGTTTTATTCCGCATGTAATTAATGATTTAATTCCAAGCAAAACAGTGCTACTGCCTTTATTCCCAAGAGTCAGCCCACATGCTGTTAGGAGAGAGAATGCTCTCGGGAGATGTGTGTCACCCATCTATCATATGCTCTAATGTTCTAATATTATGTAAAACAGCTTTACTGATGGCTCATAGCAGTACAAGGTTTAAGAACAAATGTAGAATGAACGCATTTATTTTTAAAAGAGAGGGATTTTGGAAGCAGCATTTCGCCCATAAATACTCCCAGATATGTCGGGTCTTCTGGCATATTCCATAATTGGTAGTAAATTTCTAGTCCGTATTTTTTTTAATATATTGCAACTCTCCTATCCCAGCAAAGAAGCAGAGGTAGCCAGATATTTTAAACATTGTGTTAAGTGATATACTAGTGGTAGTGGTATATTTCTGACAAGCTAAAACATAAACTGGTTTCTTTTATGTTGTATGAACTCCCCTTTTGACATTTTTCCAGCAAGATCCTAGTAATTGCTGCAACCACAAAAGGACTGAAAACAGGCTCTGCTGTTGGTTCTCTATTATGTGGGATAAAAAAATGAATATGGAATCCATCTGAAAGAAGGAAGTTATCCCTTCAATGCACCTTTGTGGAAGATTAAATTACACTTTTGAATGCAAACCTGTCATTCGGGATGAACAGAACCGATAGTTTAAATTATTACATTTAACTATATTTAGGGAGACATAGGAATTTAGGGATTTGAGGAGAATTTAGGGATTCCCACCCTCCTGCCCAAATCTTAAGGCAATTGGGTGGTGGTGGGTTAAAGAATGTTTGTTGCGGTTTGAGGTCCTTGAGGGCAATGTGCTGGAAGGTGTGTGTTGGTAACCTGATTGGTGGTTGTCAGGGCCTGTTCAAATATATATGTTCAAATTTATATGTAGTAACATGAAAATGTTGTAAGTTATGGTTAATATTATGTTAAATGAATAAAATGTTCGTAAGGCCAAGTTTTATACCACACTGCAGGTGTCGTTATTGACAAGGTAATGTGGGTGGAGGGGATGGGAGGCAAAAGGAGTACAAGGGGCTCTGGCATACCATAGTCATGAGCCTATAGCATCAGATAACTGATATCAGCTAACTGAAAAGCATGATTTCTGATTGGTTGTAGGGAGTTACCGAAGTTTTTACTTTGTTCTTTTACTTTAAACTGATTTGGTAAAAAGGTGATAAATGTTCATGACTTTGGAATCTGAGAATAGAAAAAAGGTTTTCTTCTGATTGTTGTTATAGTGAGTATAGAAATAAGCCATTGCCAGGTTTGTGATGTCCATGTCAAAAGAAAACATTTTACCATTTACAAGAAATAAAAAATACGTTGGCTTTGCCCCATCATGGCCGACGAGATTCAAAACTGTGAAGATTAGTTAATATAGGGAAAGTCTGTGTTTAGACCAGGGCTGGGCAAACTTTTTGACTCAGGGGCCACAATCGGTTCTAAAATTTGACAGAGGGGCCTGGCCAGGATCAGATGGATGGAGTGCCAAGACAGGTGTCACTGAACTCTTCTTGATTCTGATCTTTAATTAACTTAGCTGGCCAGGTGGGACTACACATTCCCACATGTAGGTTCAGTATATGAATGCAATTTTCCTTTACATTAAGGGATGCCTTTCACACTACAAATAGGGTTGTCATCCATTTCTCAGAAAAAATATGATCTTTTTATATTAATAACATTGGCAATAAGCCCTATTGTTATCAGGCAGACCAGTAAAATAGCAGCTCATTACCCTAACTGCAAAATGTACAGGGGTAAATTAAATCAAGCAAACAGATTAAGATTAGTGACACTGTATAAACATACAGATTATTACTATTGGAATTACACAGTATTCATATAGTGCCGACATATTACACAGCGTGTTACAAAGTCCGTTGTCATAGCACTAACTGTCCCTCAAAGGAGCTCACAATCTAATGTCCTTACCATAACTTTATGTTTTTAAAACAATCCAAGGTCAAATTTGGGGGGAAGCCATGTTTTTGGAATGTGGGAGGAAACCGGAGTAACAGATTTAAAAAGAAATATTAGCTCCTATGCATACAATTGGTACAATATAATTAGAAAAAATACAAAGAATTACGTTAACCATACAGGACAAGAAATCTGCTACTATGCAGCACCTATGCACCTATTATAACAACAAATTTATGTTAATATTAATAAACAGCACCAACATATTTCAGACAGATACAAACAATGACACAGGAGGAGGAGAGGACCTTGCCCCGAAGAGCTTACAATCTAGGAGGTGAGGGAAATACCACACAATAGAAGGAAGACCATTTCAGAGAGTCGGGGGAGCTCTTGTAAAGTCTTGGAGCCATGCGTGTGATAAGGTTATGAGTGAGGAAGTTAGTAGTAGGGGCGGATTTTGAAGATGTTGTGCAGGTGAAAGTGACAGGACCTGGAAATGTTCTGAATATGAGGGGTAAATGAGAGGGCAGAATTGAAGGTGAGGCCAAAGCAACGTGCCTGAGGGGAGGGACGAATAACAGTGTTAAAGGATGTCTCTGGGTTGGCAACTGGGGATAAAAAAAAAAAGGCGTATTTACTAAACACTTTTTCTTAGCTCTGTGTACACAAAGGAAAATGGCAGAGCTCAAGTCTAAATTCATAATAGCAATGTCACTGCCCTAAATGAGTCACAATGGCTCAAAATTGATATGATTGAAAACCAGTTTGGTAAAATAAAGGTTGACAAAGCACCAGCACCCAATGGATTACATCCACATGTCCTCAAAGAGCTGAGCTCAGTTATTTTAAAGCCATTATTTCTAATTTGTGCAGACTATTTAGTCACTGGCATGGTATCAATGGATTGGCATAAGGCTGCTGTGGTCCCTATCTTCAAAAAAAGAGCATTGACAGGTAACTACAGACCGGTCAATTTAACGTCCATATTTTGAAAGGTCCTAGAGAGTTTGATAAAAAACCACATGAAGGAGTTTCTGCTAGAAAATATTGATCGTCAGTATGGCTTCAAGAAAGACCGAAGTTGTTAAACAAGTTTACTCTGTTTTTATTAGGAAGTAAGTAAACATGTAGACAGTGGAATAGCAGTTGATTTAGTGCACTTGGACTTCGCTAAAGCATTTGACACAGTACCTCACAGATGATTAATATGCAAGCTAGGGTCAATAGGTTTAGAAAAGTAAATCTGTAAATGGATAGAAAACTGGCTTAAATACCGCATCCAGAGAGTAGGGATATTCATACTCTGAATAGTCTAAGGGTTTTGGTAGTGTACCCCAGGGTTCAGTATTGGAACCTTAACTGTTTAACATCTTTATAAATGATAAAGAGATTAGGATTAAAAGTATCATTTCTGTGTTTGCAGATGACACCAAACTATGTAATGGAATTAAGTACATACAGGATGTCTATAATCTACAAGCAGACCTGGATGAACTGTTTGATTGGGCAGCCAAGTGGCAAATGACAATTAACCTCCTGGGCATTCTCCAGTGTCCTGCCCGTCCGATAACCTCCTCTGGCCGTGTCCTCTTCCTTGGATCTGTCCCCCGGCAACTGCGCTGATGTTCCCGAGGAGTTTGTGGTGACGTTGGTGCGTGCAGCCGTCGATATGGGTGTGGTTGGAATTTCAAATTCTTTTGTATTGCATTCAATACAAAATAACTGTATTGAATGCAATACACTGAATTTATATGTGTAAAAGCATTATGTTGTTTTTCATGAAAATGTATTTTCCAGTATAATATAATAGTATGAGTATAATAGTTTGAAATACAAAATTATGCCAAAGTTTATTATTAAATTTATTTTTTTTAATTTATTTAATTTATTATTTTGACATGATTTTGTGTTTCAAACTTTATTACACTCATACTATTGCGAGGGGGTGCTGAAAAGTTCCAGACTTTGCCCCCTTCCAGATGAAATAGAATAATGAGTGTGGGGGCATATGACAGCCTCATATCTTAGTATGTAACTGTGCAAATATCAGGTCTCTGTGATTCTTAAAACTGTTTTTTTCTTTTAGTGAGAAGCTGTGATGGCAGACACACAAGCAAGTTTCACGTTGGTGGAGTTCATCTGGGAATGATCCTGTCATTGGGATAACCTGTAAAAAAAAAAGTTTGGTTACACACACATTTTATAAAATAATTTAACTTTAAAGCCTAGTCCAATTTTTTACACATATTTTAACCCTTTCAGGGAAATTTTAGGGTTTTATGTACCCCTGTACTCATTCCCCAGGGTGGGGTGGTGGATATCTTGGAGTCTCCTTATTAAAGAGGGCTTCCAGATTCCAAAGTCTTAAAAAAACGCTTATAAAAGCCCCTATTGTTTTCAATAGAAGCTTTCATAAAAAGCCTAAAAACGCTTCTAAAAGACTCCATTGAGTTTAATGGGAGCGTTTGCAAACGTTTCCCGTTTTTTAGCGTTTTCCTGCGTTTACCCTGTGTTTTAAATTTTTAAACGTTGCAAGCAATGTTTAAGATAAAGCTCATAAACGTGCCTGAAGGAAACATCCTGGTGTAGATTAGCTTATTGGAAAGCATGGGGACTTCAAACATGGGCTTTAAAAGCCTCAGGTTAAACGCTGGGGAAACAGTCCATGTAGACTAAGCTTAAGACAAACATTAACCGGAAGCCAAAAAACTGCATGTTGGTGAATGGAGTCGTCTGATGACATTGTCCTTGATTTGATTCTCCCAAAACTACATCTGACTTGGCAGGCTGACCATATGGAGTCAATGCTGGACCCCTGCATTTGTCACCATCAATCCATTAGCATTTAGGTACCTTGTTCCAATTTACCTTACTCTGTGCTTCTAATTCTTACTGGGAACTTTGCAAATACTGGAATTTGGCCATTGTTTTGATCACCTGTTGAATATTTTTACGCTCACCTTCTCTTATAAACCTCATATCTCGCTGCTAAACAGATCCAAATAGTTGACTTCTTGGCTCTGATTTTTAGCACCTTCATGTTGATATTATATTTGAAACGCTATGTCATTATGTCATTTTTATTTCAGTCTTATCTGATTTTATTGGCACATTCTCACTGCATCTTCCTCACTATGCTGCCCTCTTCTTCTGCAGTTTGCACATACTATGCTCAACTGGCACATTGCATACCATGTTTTTTTGTGTTCTGGTATATATTTGTGGTTCATTGACTCACATGCCTCTATTATTCTATGATCCCTGATAATCCTGTGACCATTTACATTTCCCTTACCACTGTCCCTGTGGCTACCAACTCCTGCTTTTTTCTGACTACACTTGTTTCCTGAGTGTCATGACTTTTGGCGGGTTCCACAGGGCTGTGACCTGGTGCATCTATCAGTAAAATCTATCATTGCTTGTGGGGAGCTATGACATTCATTCGTACTGAGGACCTGCAGTTTGGTTAGGCCTGTCTGTATCAGTTTTGAAACCTTATCTGTGATAATGTGCTTAATCGATGAATTGATAGGGGGAACGCCAAGCTTCTTATAACTTGGGTTTTAGTCTCATGGATAGAGGCTAGATACCTACAGAGCCACCAAAGTCTAGGTGCTTAAACAGCTTCACACTTTGTCAACTCTGTTGCTACATGCTTCATTAACCAGCGTAATATTCACTCTATTCAGTCAATCCAGATGTACAATTAGCAAAGTAACCCAATAAATAATTTAGGTTACCCCCATCAAAGGTAAAAAAAACAGTGAATTATTAACTCTTTTCAAGCAATGGCTTTCATTGGTTTTCTATCCATTGAAAGCCATTGACCACAAGAAAAGTAAAACTGACACACAGCAAGACAGTGAAAACTAGCCCAAGTTATAATGCAGGGTTGTACTCCGGCAGTTTTGAGTAGGATCAACATTGTAAAACAACAGTAATAATTTTTCTAGCCATTGAAAGTTATTGACAACTGGAAAAGCCAAGGAAGTGCCAGCTTACCTAATCAAAATACAATACAGTTTTGTACTCTAGCAACTTGCAGTTTTATCATTATACCATTTCTAACTGCTCAGTAATAGTAAGCCCGCATTGTTGTTGTTAGGTCACAGTAAAAAGTGCCAAAGTGGTGTTGTTTGACCACGACAATAGGTCAGACAATTGGCTGCCACATTGCTCTGCTGGTTCTTAAAAAAAATGTTTTAAAATTTTACACTAGGTGGCAAAAGACTACTGAACCACCACCATTGATTTTCTTTGGGAGGTGGTGGGTTTGACACTTCACTATTTTCCATGTAAAACCAGCTGTTTACAGTCATGGATGATGTGCAGTCATTCAGTTAATGTATTGCAATGGAAAATTAGCTTTATTATAATACAGTATATTTATTTCTTTCAGTGGTCATTTGACATAATTTTCTTTCTTGTGTGTAGGGTCAGATCTGTGGGCATTGGGAAGCTGCAGTTTGTCACTTCTTATTCTTGTTATTTTTATTCTTTTTACAATGCAAGGAGCCCTAGGTGCCTTTACAGATCCCACCTTTTGGCCTAACAGTGGCATGCCAAATGCCAGAAATTATGTGCCACCTACAACGGCTGGGCAGTTCAGGTTGTGTAGACCTGGGGAGACACAAAGAAGCAAACTGTGTTCTGTGCTTTCTGAAGTTCTCTAGAAAAAACAGGGTAACAACACAATTTCTGCATTAGGAAATAGGATGAGCGAGAAGGCCTCTGACAGTCTCGCGAAAATTTGCTCAAACTTCCGATGGGTCCGCAAAATTTCGACGAACCGATTTAGCGAATTCCATTAAAGTCAATGGACCAACTTTACACATTAATAGCAAAGCCCTTATACATGTTAGAACCACCAAATTTGCTAGGTAGA
Source organism: Pyxicephalus adspersus (assembly GCF_032062135.1). Lineage (NCBI taxonomy): Eukaryota > Metazoa > Chordata > Amphibia > Anura > Pyxicephalidae > Pyxicephalus > Pyxicephalus adspersus. Next base: position 135,565,806 of record NC_092858.1, read on the forward strand.
TGTAGGAGAACAGTGTAACAAGGGATAATAAGTTCCAAAAGACCTTGTGGTTTTTTTAGAAAATGGTAGGTAAAGTAACAGCAGGCAAATAGGAGTTTTGCATGATAGACAGCGTACAGAAGGCAGCATAAACATTAGGACATTGGGAAAGGGTGGTGCTACGTGTGAACTGAACCCACTAGCAGCAGTCTCTGCTGTCAGATCAGCAGGTGACCGCATTGCTAGCTGGCATCATGATCTGGATAACGTGTTAGGAATGCCACCCATAAAGTTGTGGACAAGTAGTCCGGTGACATTAGGCAAAAGGATGGAGAACCAGAGTCGGAGCGTGGGTCAGCGAGAGCAGTAGCAGTGTGGGGCCTCGTCAGCTATCGCCAGGAAGACCGCATTTGTGTCATGGTGAGCTGGGTGTAGTGCATCGTCAATGCCACCCAGAAGTGTGTAAAACAATGTTTGTGAATAGAGCACTGACAGGCAGCAGCAGCAGGAGGCGGCGGGCCCTGAGACGGAGCGTGGACCGCATTGGTAACTGTCATCTAGAGCTGGGTGTAGTCCATCGTCAAAAATATACCTGTACCAAAGGGTCTTCTTTGGTAAATAGGAACAGGTATTAAACACTAAAATATCTGTATTTATTTTATAGTAGGACAGAAATTTCACTGTACCAAACGGTCTTCATTGATAAAAAGGAACAGGTATCAAACACCTGGTATAAAATATCTGTATTGGGGCTCCCCGATATTTGGAATCCCACCAAACTCACACAGCAGAATCTGCAGAAGGCTGACATTTATTTGCATTAATTTCATTACCATTTCTATATGGAGTCCACTTCTGGAGAATATTTTCTGAGGGGTATTATTGGGAAGACTCTCAAAATTACAACCATTAATGAAAAATTTCAAGGAGTTTTACTTGGTGTTCTTGCAGATCACACTGTTCTCCTGAATAAAGTCAAGGATTTAAAGACTGGTAAAGCTGTGCGAGGAGCAAGGATGTTTCTTGGGCAAAACGTTCTAAACGTGGAACCAGTAGAAGACTCAAGAGGTTGAAAGAGAGACAATAGAAGAAAGATTCTCCATCTCCAGCACCAAAGTCTTGAGCTTGGGAGCTTCTGGCCTGAACATATGTCGCTATGGGTGTTGGCTGCAGGTGGGGACAAGAAATAATGTTTACCTCTCTTACATCCTCATCATGGGACCAGGGGTCTTTAAAAATGGTCTCCAAGTGGTGCTTGAAGACAAAGGCATCCTAAAGGTCACCCACGACTGTCGTTGGCTAGAAGATATTTTGTCCCACCAATATAGTGTGTTTTTGAATAATGTTTTTGATACACAGGTGGGTTATGTGTACTTGTTTTCCATGGAGACTGGTGGTTTTCTTCCTCATCGATTATCTACTGTGATGGAATGTTTGCCTGTGTATCTAAATATGCTGTCTGCACAAGTACATTTCTTGAATATCAAACAAACATTGATGGAGCAAAATCCTAATATGTGTTCCGACAGTCCATTGTCTGCTGCTTTGCTGAAAATGTTGGCTCTGGAAATATCGCACCTCCTAGATTTGTGTCAAACTATGTTGGATGGCATGCTCGCTGACTTTACATTGTTGACATTGTTGTTGTACATAGTTGACAGCTATCTTAATGCTCCTCGCCTAGCAAAAGCAGATGCTTTAGCTGTGACTGAGAACTTATGCTCTGAGCTTTCTAAAGAACTTCAGCAGTTTTGTGTCCTACAGCAAAAGAGAAGAGAAAAGCCTTTAAAAGAATATGATGTTACCAGCGATGGATTCCTTGTGAGATAAGAGAAAACAAAGCCATGATCTCTAAATGGGTCATTCCTAAAATAAGATTGATGCTAGGAGACGCCTTAGCACATACACACTTTTTGTCCTCTTTGTTTTGAGAACCACAGAACAATATAATATTTGGTTCTCTCATGTATCAGCTTACTGGTAGGATTTATAACAAATAATTACCATTTGAAAGGAAGAGAACTACTGCAATAATGATACAGTTGTATGTCTGCCTAAATACTTCAGAAGGTTTTGGCTAGAGTTTATTTGTTTTTGTTTTTTTATTAGAACGTTTATATGTGGGGAAAATTAAGCACAGTATTTTAAATCAGGACAGAAATTTCACTGTACCAAACGGTCTTCTTTGGTAAATAGGAACAGGTATCAAACACTAAAATATCGGTATTTATTTTACAGTAGGCCAGAAATTTAACTGTACCAAACGGCCTTCTTTGGTAAATAGGAACTGAAATTGATTTTATTTTGCTTTAGTGAATGTACAGTGTGAAAGAAAGATGACTAACAGTGTCTTCACTAATACACAATATTGATTACACTAAATGTGCTGTCTGCTGACAATTTAACAAAACTGATTAGCTATGCGTGACACAAGTAGCCGCAACCACAGTTGTACCTTCATGGCATGTGCAGTCAGTGAACAGCTCCTAAGAGTGTAATACACACTATATAACTTACACTAAATGTGCTGACTGCTGACAATTTAACAAAACTGACTAGCTAGTAGCTCATGTAAAAGTAAATGTCCTATAAAACACTGAACTTTGCAGCTAACAATGAACTAAGGGGCTCCTACACTGTCCCTGTCACACTACATGTCTCTCCCTGCGTCTATCCTCTACACAGAACATATTATGGAGTGACTAACCCCACCCTCCTTCACTGTAAATATATATGCCTGTGCTCTGATCTCTCCTGATTGGCTGCTGGGCCTTGCTGAGCATCCTGAGAGCAAATGATTGTCTCCCAGCCGTGATTCCTCCTGAAATTTCTCGACGTTACCACCCCCCTGCTTTTTCCCTCGTTAGTTCGGCGAGAACACGACCTCATGGCGAATTACAAGGTCATTCTCACTTACATGTTTGGTAAGCGAGAAAGGCCTGATTCGCCGCAAGATCAAAGTTAAAAATCTCGCTCACTCATCCCTATTAGGAAACTGCCATTACAGTTATCACCCTATCACAGAAAATATTCAGAGGCTGAAGGATCTGGAATGATCAACTGATGAATGCAATGACTTTAGTAATAGCATTGAAATAAGCTTGTAGTACCATATGCAGCAGTGGTTCTATTTATGTTTTTGCTATATTCGGCCGAATAGCTGTCGAATCGAATAGTGAGCTATTCGACCAACACTAGTTGTCACCATGAGGAAATATTCTTAGAGAAATGCCAAGCAGGCACCAGAGTCCATCCGTATAGACAACCAGTACCTGTGAAATTTGACTCAAGATGATCAACAGCATTGAGATGCAATAAAGGATGAAAAGAAGCTTAAACACCAAGATAGTAAATGGCAATAATTGTTTCATACACATCACTTACATGTTACTTAACTAGTGTTTCTATCTATTTTTAAGCTCACCTCCTAACTAGTATGATGTTAAACTAAATGAAGTGCGCTATAAATGAATATTGGGCAAAGTATTGTCTGTATTTTCATCTCATTGTGAATAACTAGTTGTCCTTTTATGATTATAGATGTTCTTCAGTAGTGCGCAAGGAAAGAATGTGCAACCTAAATATTGAGCTGAGGGTTTTCTTTGGGTGTTCAGATCTCTGCTTGCATGACCTGGACACTTGGGATGAGCCAGAATGCCCCTGACATTGTCACAAAAATTTCTCTGGGCTTCTGATGGGTCCACAAAATTTCTGCTAACCCATTTCTCAAATTCCATTGAAAACCAGGGTGCAGGTTCCCACGCTCCCTAGGTTGTTAAGTGCAGCCCGGGGAGCGTGGGAACTACGGGCGAACTCTCAATGGAGTTTATCCATTGAGAATTTATCTGAGTTCAGTTCCCATGGTCATTTTTTATTTTTCCATTCTTTGTGCTTATATTGGATTTCAGATTCCATTTTAGTACTGTGAAGTGTGCGTATGATGATAAAGGTTTGCTGGTGAATTGCTGTAATTATGTTAGGATGGTTGTGTTAAATTGCTGGGATTATGCTGGGATGTTGCTGGCAAATTCCTGGGATTATTACAGGATGTTGCTGCATTTTTGCCGGGATGTTGCTGTTAAATTACTAGGAATTAACTGACTTGCTGCTGTTAAATTGCTGGGATTATGGCTTTATACTGCCATGTAATATTATATAGTGATTGCTAGGATATCCTGTAACCCTCTATACTGTTTTATGGTAAATGGAATATCTAAAGTGAAACTCTAGTTTTGACAGGAAAAATGTTGCAGGTAGCAGCAATATGTTGCAAGTATTTTAGCTATTTTAGTTTCTTTTTACATGTGAATAAACTGACATTATTAGACCAAAAATTAAAATTCTAATGCAAATTTGCTTGTATTTTGATTTTAAAGTGTAACTGTAATTCAATCGGTGTATATTTTAGTAGCCTCCATTGTCATTCTTGTGTCAATGTATAGGTGCATAACCTTGACTGTTGAGCCTGCGCATGCATGCCACAAACTTTATTTAATCGTTTGAATCATTCAGATACTGGCAGGGTTATTTGTACTGATATCTAGAAAAAACTGGAATCTGGAAGGTTATATCACATGTCCATGGGATTGGATGGCTTAAAAGTGTACTCTTTAGTTACTGTTGGCTGGTAAGTAAATGTTTTAATATATATGTAAATGTAGATGTCTTTCACTAAATGGACTTCAAAATGTTTAACTAAAAGCAGATGTTGAAGGCCAGATCCACTCCTTACCAATCAGAAAGCATTCATCAATCAGAAATCAATCAGAAAGCCTAAAATGGAGCATACATTTGCCCCTTGAAATCCCTTTTATGACAAAAAAAGAAAAATATTAGATGACAGGGTGATTTTTAACTGTTGGCCGGGACTGTATATGCATGAAGTTTGTGTGCGATTCTTCCCCATAGTGGTTGGTTAATTGGCTTCCCTAAAATATGCTCTAGCTTTTGTTAGAGACATTCGAATGTGATCTCATCTGAGGGACAGTTGGTAACATGGCTATGAACTATGTAGATTGTTGTATAATATATTTTTGCCTGATATTCCTGCAAACTATGGAAGTTTGTAATGACTATCAGACCTGTGGAACTACACAATGAATCAACACACATGAATTGAGAACTTCTTTAAATGGTAGGTTGAGTCTAGTTGGGTTGTTTGTGTCATTTTTAGTTGACATCTACTGATTTTAGGGAAGGTTTTACATCACCTATAAGATTAGGATGCAGTAAAACCTTTTCTCACTTAGATAGACATTTTGTAAGTGATAGCATTATCACCAGACTGATGTGTTGGAAGTCAGGTTTATTTTGTTAAGGTTTAGGTTTTTAACCTCCCTAGCAGTAACCTAGTAGTAACCCCGAGTGTGACTCAGGGTAGAAAAAAGTTACTAAAAGCTAAGTTAAAAACTCACCCACATAGACCTTACCGAAAGCTGACTGAGGTTGGGAGATTGGACTACTATGCCACGTATTTATTCACCTGCTTGAGCCAGATTAGTTCCAGCTGACTACATATTGGAGAGTAAGTAAACCGTAACAGCTTTAGCACAGAACTCAATACTTATCACCAAAGAAACTCCTATAATTCATTATAGTCCAGCGTCACTTATTTGTCACTCCACAAAGTCGATTTTGTGACTTTAGCTATTTCTTTCTAAAAGGAGACAAACAAATAAGTGATAATACCATGGGCCACAGCTGCTAAACACTAGTATTATGGGCCCTGTTGAAAGGTGTACAATATAGGTCATTACAAGAGTGCATTGATGTGTACAAAACCCCACACGGGGAATGGTCAATGTCAAGTAAGAACTGAGGCGTAACAATTTCGCTATTGGGCTCTGTAATTTGTAGTAAAACCTTTTGGTTAGGAGTTATGTTGAAGAAAGGGTTAATAACAGAATATAATTTAGGTGCTTTACATTAATTTTCAGCATGCTCCCTGGGATAACACGTGGTATTAGTACCTGAAAACATGTTCACCTAAAACAGTCATGACATTTTTAGAAATTGAATTGCACATATGCCATGAATACGATACCTTACATTGCATTCTGCTTTAAACACAATGTCCATTACTACCCAAATGTGACAACAGTTGTTATCAGAAAATAACCCTCTAATGTCTATATATTCAAGATTTAGGAGCATGTCACTGATACCATATGGTTTAGCAATACAACTTGATATAGGTTCTAAACACCATGTTTAACTGCCATCTGTGTGTGGAATATAATACCAGCTTGGTACAGATTTTTCATTTTAAAATAATATGGGAATTAATCAAGAGAAGAAATGCAGTTTTGATAGCATGGATCCTGCTCCTGCTGTTGGTAGGCGGGTTCAATATTCCTGCCTCCTGGAGATCATGTCAAGAGTAGAAAATATAAAATAATGAGCCAATTACATTGCTATTTGCAGGGAGTACGAAAACAATTAACTGCAAAAGAAAGAGGATTGATTTTTTTTCTAGAAAGTCAACAAAGACATGATTTTAGTGACATTTAGTAGAGAAGAATAAACACTTTGGTGAATTAACATGTGACTTGTACTTTTTTCAAGTTCTCTAAAACAGAATGATTGGATTTAGAAAGTACCAATCAGCTGAAGCAACAATCAGCCATATATCAGAGTCTATCTGCTGAGATTCTTGTTGTGTTCACTTAATGCTCCATTAGGGTAATTCAAAGCACCACCAATCTGAGTAGGAAATAATTGAGTGCTTATCAAGGAAAACCCCAGTGTTCCCTGGTGCTGCCGAGTTCTGTGACCTTTTAAACATGGTGATTAGCATGCCCAATGTATGTGTGCTTCAATTGATGGCTGAGAAAACAGGTTTTCCATCATGTTCAGCTGTGGATTCTTGGCCACAACCTTAAAAACTAGGAAAACTTTCTTTGTGAAAGGAAATTAGGCTTCATGGGGATTTGGAGCTATTGTCTGGATGCAAAAAGTGGTAACCTATCTTTCTCTATCTGAGCTCTGACATGGTGATTAAATTAAATAATCTTGCTACAAGGGACTTCGTGACAACTGCATGCCCCTATTAGAATGGCAGCCTGTTAGGGGGCTGATTAAAAAGTATCGTAAGGGCAGGTGACACTGAGAATGAAAAAGAAGCGTGCTCAAGAATAACTAACTAATAGACGGCTCTTCATAATGTTTCAGAAAAGGTACTGATGTAAGTTTATTGCTTAAAGAGGACCAAGAGCTAAAATGATACACATTGTAGCTTATCAAATTTTACATGTGGCAGTTATATTGGTTGTTATTTCTTAGGCAACTACATTTTCTGCAAATTTAGAAAATACCTGTTGATCTGGTTAGAAATGCAATGTCCTTGTGACTCACAACAATGCTATCTTTCATGTAAACTAAAAATTTAAAGATGAAGATATGAAGGAATCTTTGTAGTTCAGATCAGGAGAGTAGCCTAGGGTGACAACTCTTCTCTTGTATAGATACATTATGGAGAGTTAGTGTTGCCACCTTGTAATGGAAGTGTGTTACTGGCAGAATTGCATGGTAAAATGACATACAACTTGCATAGGCTCATACATTCAGGTTTAAGGGGTCACCTGAAAGAGTGTTATGTCATAGGGTCATGTTAAGGGAGTCTACATATACACTAAATGTGTTACTTAGTGCTTTTACATGTTTTCTATCAACAAGGTGCCTATGATGAACATATTCAGAGTTTTCTGCATCAAAAGCTAAAATAGCAGCCTGAAACATAACGATCCACAGCAGAACATGCTAAAAACACAATTAAAATATTTAAATGCATTTTGTTTTCATCACAAGGAGACTGGAGGAACTTGGACTTTGGCTACAGTAATTCTTTAAACACTGATTGTATGTTGTTTCAATATTATAGAGATCTGGTAATTTATTTAGACTGATTAGGCATATTTAGATTATTTAGGTTTGGTACTGTGTACCTCACATTGACTTGTTAGGATCATAAAGAATTGCCAGAGCAAAATATTATAGCAAAGGTATGTAAGTATTGTTCCACTGGTGATGACTTTCAGTAGAGTGGAGGTCAGTGTAAAAACATGGACATCAAACAATACAAATGTTCTTTGACCTTTCACAGCTGTCAGCGTCTCATCCAAGGTATTGTTCTTGGAATATCCATGTGTACATACAACAAATGGAAATAGGGAAGATCAGTACTGTACTACATGTATTAACTATGAAGAAAGACACCCTTTCAGATACTAAAAGCCACTGGTACTTTGGTACTTCCCTTCTCTATTATGAGCTTACCTCTTATATTTGAAACCATTTATGTTTGAATTCTGCATTAACATAACTAACTGAATCTTTTTTAATATGCCCTCCTAAATATTACTGCTTGTTTTTTGTCTAAGAAAGAACTACCGTAGGAGTCACTATGGGACAGGAAAGTAATTTTTTGGATATGGTTGATTTTTTTTTGCCTTTAACACAAAATAAAACTAATAAATCCAAAAATATATATATTTAGTACATTGTATATTTAGTATTTTAGTGTCCATTCTGAAAACTTAAAAAACAGCACCCTAGAAGTAACCTTGGGTACATGATTATGTATTTATGAGAAATAAATTATATTTAGTATTTTAGTGTCCATTCTGAAAACTTAAAAAACAGCACCCTAGAAGTAACCTTGGGTACATGATTATGTATTTATGAGAAATAAATTGCATACGTTTCATTTTTCGTTTTCTTTTCCTGATTTTTTAAATTTATTAGGAACTGATTAAAACTATTGCACAGCAGTAACACCTGTTTAACTACATGTTACTGCAGTGCCTTTCACGCAATGCGCCTGATTTATGAAAGCTCTCCAAGGCGGGGAAGAGTACACTTTCATCAGTGAATCTGGTGATCCCGACAACCTTGAATGGATTTTTTCTATTTGTTGTCAGCAAATGTTTTCAGTTCTTGACCATATTTATTCCAGGTGTGCTGGATCACCAAGGTTCGCAAAAGAAAGTGCATCTTCTCCAGCCTTGGAGAGCTTTCTTAAATCAAGCCAAACGTGTATTTAATATATTTTTTTTGCACGTTTTAAGTTTTGGTTTACTTCCAATAATGAATAGGCTCTCCTACATCAGCATGCCATAATATATAGTAATGTGCTGCGTAAACACAACCCCTAGTGTAGTTCAAGTTTGACAGAAAGTAAAATATATTTACTATTGAAATCCATATTTTACCAACTAAAATATCTATAATTCTGTCTGGCCAGTTATTACTGTCACACAGCATGGTCAATGCAGTGAACTGAAACATGCAATAACATTGCTGACTGTTCAAAAACAATATTTATAAATAAACTGTACTTTTTGTAATAAACCAGTGATGTCATTGGTGTGCTGCAGTCAAGAAAATGAATTTCACCAGTCTCCTCTCCCTCCTGCAGTGATCAGATTACTACACTGTACTATTGTATGTGAGAGTCTCCAGCTGGTGGTGGAGGTGAGAAATGCAGGATGATTTATATTAGATATTTGGGAACACAAAAATTGCACACTCACCAAGATTTGCATGACCCTGTATTATGCCTAAACACTGATGACCCATGATACTAAAGAGAAAACCAGATAAAGATGTTGCCAGATGGATTACTGTGATTTCTATGAGTGGTAATTATTACATACGTTACATATGCCCATTACTTTGCTGGCATGCACTTATGCAGGAGGGCATTTTGATGCAAGTTCAAAAAATAAAGCAAGCATAAACATTTGCTTGTCTGCGACACTTATTCACCAGTACCTGGGTATCAAGCTGCCCAAAACAAACAGCACATGTACCTGTTTAGTGCTTTCATTAGTCACACTTTCACCCAGCAGCAGGCTGTCACAAAGCCAAGAACCATCCACATCTCTATATAACTTACTAATTGGTGATGTCTATTCAACAGGAAAAAATGCACCTAGGATTCCACGATTATCCCACTCTGCTCTATAAACCTCTGACCTCCACGACCCAAATCAAACTTTATTGGGACTTATGTACAAAAACTGTTGGTTTTGTACATAACATGAATCCTAGATCCCCTAATCATGTATTTGTGAGAAACCTTTGGGACACAAGGTTTTAACTATTTTAAAGCTAAAAAGTGGCCCACTTCCTTATCTCCAAAAGTTGGGAGGTATGTCCTTGTCAGGGTCAATATGCTATTTAATAAGGGTTAGAAGCATATGTAATCATTACTGTTGAGAAATACCAACAACAATTACAAACTTTTATTACGGTTCTCTGATTATTATTAAAATGGAGATGGTTCTGTACCAGTAACTCTCCCAGTAGCCAAAACCTTAAGAACTTTTGCAAACATTTTAGATTTCATCTTTCTTTTTATTTCACTTGTAACAATAAATAGGACTTTTTCTCATTATACCATATAAACAATACAGCCAAATGACCAGTACAAATATCTTTATTGCTTTTTTTTTCACCAAAAGACCCAAGTCACCTATCTCAGGATAATGATGGATGATCCTAAAACCAGTCTGTACTGCCATCTGGTGGTAGACTCTTATACTACACAAAGACAAAGTAGTCAGACTTTACTAAATTATAAATAACTTGTTTAATAATGATGTTGTATTCAAGTTAAAGAAGGAGCAATGAGATTTGTTTTGGATATGTTTGGTTTAGCATTTCCTTAGTACTTTACATTTAAAACTAATTTAAAACTAAATTCTGGCCAAGTACACCATTTTTGTAACTGACGTCTTGCTTAAATATGTTTATATTGTGTTAAAATGATCAATTGATCAATAATTATAATAAAAAAAATCTCTATTGAAATTTCAGAACACAGTGTATATATATATGACAAATAAACATGTATTACATGATGAGCAGGGTGTTCCACTTATAACAAAAATACTAAAACCTAAAACCATAAAAAGTTTCAGAATTCCTTTTACCATATTTCAAATAAATTAGATTGATCATAAATATTAAAAGGAAAGCTTCTAAATTTGTTAAGTACTATTAATTAAATAGGATGGACGTGCACATTAAGGCAGCAATCTTATGCTGAAATAATTTGTTTTCTATGTCAGCCTAAATATGGCAAACGTTTTATTTGACATAATCAGAGAGATCATCAGGTTGTGCTTTCCTGTCGGGCAATGTAGAGTGTGAGATCAGCTGTATCCACTACCAGGGTTACTTATATTGAAAGAACGAACCAAAACCCAGATGATGGGTTTTTCCAGTTTATTACACCATTTGCAGCTACTTGGGTTTCTGACCAGTTCCTTTATGATCATAATATAATGCAAATGTATATATAGTATATAGAATGTGATCACAATCATGAAGCATAACACACTCAGTGCCCGAGCATTGTTCTCTGAGTTCCAACATAGGCTATGTACACAGGTTAGACTTTTTTTCTTTGGAAAGGATCTTTTACGAACGACAAAAGACTGAATGAGCGTTCTACATACAGCGCCATTCTGCTCTATAGAGAGGGGAGGGGGGAGAACGTGCGAGCTGCACCCTCGCACTCTCTCACCTTAACTTGTATTACGATCTATCGTCATTCGTGGATCTGCCAGGATGGCTCCATGAACGACATCGGACGAGCACAAGTCAGATTCTTGTCCTATACTAGCCCTAAAACAAACGTGGCCATAGGTCACTGCTTCATTTCCTGCTTGATTGACACCCGAGGGTCTACTTATAAAACAGTGAATCTGACATTCCTTAAAACATTTTCTGGTAAAAAGCAGAAAATATTACATTTATAAAACATTGAATCTGAAATTTCCTCTTTTCTATGAGCTCAGGCTGTCATGGTCACACCCCATTAACATTAATACTCAGCAGAATTACCAGGTGTTGTTTTATTGATAGTTGCAAATATAAAAAAAATGAACATGACTTTTTAAGTTAAATTTCCATTACAGACTTTAATTAGTAGGTGTAAAAAAAACAGTATCTATTTAATTACCAATAACTGTAACTTATTTTTAATGTCATCATCATTCACCTTGGATTTTTGTGACCTTGTTAAATGCTGCCAGACTCTAGACTTGCCATGTTTTGAGGTCATGTTTGCTAAACCCCTCTGTATATCTGATTTTCCATAAAAAGTAGAGTGTAGATTATTCCATGTATATTGTTCTTCAAATCAGATATTGTGATCATTGCTCCTTTCAAGCTTTCGTTCATTTTATAATAGATATGTTTAAGTGATGTTTTCAGGAATTTGCATCTGTGCTATCTTTGTGCCTCATTATCTCAAGGACTTTCTTGATGCAATGAGCATAATTTCATTACGAATCATTTAGAAACCGCAACTCCTTATATCATTTCAAGGTCACTTAATTATACAAAGCTTCACATCATAATTATGTATTAATCTATGAAAATGAAATACAATTCTCTTGGGTCTATCTGTATGAATCAGGTGGCCTGGTGGCACAGCTATCACACATTTTTTTTCTTGCAGAGGCAATAGACCTTAAACTTTTTTTAAAATGCTGGCAATAGTCTTTACTTATCAAACGGTTTATAGCCTTTATATGACACTCATTGGACAATATCCTATGCTTTGTGTTTAAAATTGTACTTTGTATTCTAAGAAGATATGATATGAGTCATACCAGATTGCTTTGTACTGTAATTGTACTATATAAGTATTTTCTTGGTTTTGTTTGTTTTTGTTTTGTTTTTATAGTAGTTATATGTGTAACAGTTTTAGTTTTATTTGACCAGCATGTGCAAGACACTGACTCACCCACTTGTAATTTATTTTTCCAGTAAATAAAATGTTGTCCACCTTTTCAAAGACTTAATTCCTACCTATAGCCAATAGGTTGCTAGTTTTGGATACACTGGGGAAGAGTTACCTTTTGTATCTAACTTTTATCTCTAAAGACTCTTTGAAAATCCATTTACCGTGGTTTAATACCAAACTAATGTGTATTGAAGGCACAAAACGTTCTGTCTGTTGCCTTGATGGAGGGACTCTAAAATACAAGGTCAGTTGGCATGGAACCTTTGCTTTTGCTATTTGGATTTGTGCGGTGTCACTGTTATCATGTCATGTGAGGAGTTATGGGACAGTATAAGTAAGATTTCAGTTTTTATCTCTGTCTCTGGGGGGATTTTCCTTCACTTTCTGTCAACAGGATGCCAATACAAATGCTACCTTAGTGGATGGGCATGGGGAGTAGACATTGTAGCTGTTTCTGGCAAAAGTGATGTAATTGGTTGGCTAGGGTGCCAGTGCATTGGGTATCTTTCGCCACTATAGCCAGAAGTGGCATGATAATTTAACTTTCTCTATGATACAGAAATTATCTTGTTTTGAGTCTACTTTTTCCCATCTTTACAGAAAGTTAGGGGATGACCATCAAAATGTGGATTGAGAAGGTAATACAAGCTAAAGCCCTAACCCCTCTGTAGCTGTGTGATTACCTTACACAGCTACAGTAGAGAGGTGTTGAAGGAGACTCAGATGAAAATACCTTGCTATTGAGTCAAAAAAATAAATAGGGAGCTATTGATAAAGTCAGCATACTGCAAGAATCTAGATACTTTGGTGCCTTAATTAATTAAATTATGACAGAGCTAGTAAAGTAAAGGAAACTGTTCAAGTAAAATAAAGTAATTTGTGTAAAGAAAAAGTAGTCAAACATTTGATTTTTCTGGCTTTTAACTGCAATTTTTGAGACAGTATCTCAGTATATATATATATATATATATATATATATATATATATATATATATATGTGTGTACTAGTACTAATATACTAAATAATTCCTTTCTCTATAATTTGTAGTTTGAAGTCAGCCAGCTTTACCTCTGCCTCAGGAAATCTAGATTCCCCTCCCCTCCCTTTTAATTTGGAATTATTTAAATATAGCAATATTGAAAGGCTGATTTACCAGCGTTATGCATATTCAGGCACATTTTCTGGACAAGGGCATGGTGGTGCAATGTGACATTGTTTACTGTACATGTGGACACCTATGCATTGGCTATAGCTTTTACATGCTGTGTTTAATAACAAGAGTTTTTTTGCTACAGAGTGTGCCTGAATGTACATCAGCTGAAATGTCCCACTAATTTCAGGAGAAGAAGAAATGGAATACAGTTATTATTAAATGGCAACTCAAAGTTTGGTACAGTGGCTTTACGGCAACCCTTTGAAATAAATTTCAGGTCTTCAGGGAACCTCTGCTGGAATTAATATATCCACAGTTCACAGTATATTATTGTGCCGGTCAATGATAAGGATGCCTCTTACATTGCAGTCAATTGTGTAAAATGTCACGCTTATAAGGTTGTGAGTCATTGCTGCTTTCTCATGTGAGTGAACTGCTGCCTACAAGTAGCTTCTACCTGCAACAACCCCATACAGATCGAATAGGGGGCGGGAGTGAGCGGTACTGTCAAACCTGCGGATGCTTGTTCTTTAAAACCAGCACTGCGGTGTGAGTGTCCATGAAGCTGGACAGGTAGCAGCCTTCAGGAGCCATGTGGGACCACTTGATTCCGAGGTTGATGTGAACATGACCTAATTAACTTTTAAGTAAAAGATTATGATTCTTTACCAATCAACTCCCTGTTTCTACTTTTATTTGGTGAATTGTAGTCCGGTACAAGCCGGAGCATCTTTTCTGTTTAGTTTTTACTAGTCATATTCACGTCATATGGGGGAGGATGAAAGGTTAAAGGTGCTTATGGTAGGTCATTGTCAATAACATGTGCATATTGCATCATAAACTATACACAACACTATCTTCCACGCTATTGAAACAAGTTGGGCTGTTATAAAATATTGCATTTAAGAGATTTCTAATGTGATAGAAGATTTAATTAGTGATAAAGAACACATTCTTAAGTTGTTATCTGTAACACGTGGGTGTGATGACCACAAATGGAGGCGTTTGGTTCTGATACCACATTTGTGGTCACAGAGAATAACATTTAAACTGGAGTTTCAGAACAGCATTTTAAGCTTTATCATATATCCTTGCTATAAGTACTTGTGATTTACACAGAAGTACAGTTTAGACAACAGAAATATATTGTCACAGAGTCAGGGGCACTTTTCTGCCCCAAGCGGGTGCTATAACAGGATATAAGGCTATAAGGAGCAGCAGCAGTCCCTTTACTTTCTCCATCCTTTTTGATATACTCTCTTAGCACGTGTGCATAGAGCAGTGCTTGATTGGCAAATGCTTTCCATTTTAAAAAAGTTTAAAGGATTGGTCTCACCACATTGATTTTATTCTCTGCCTCTGTCCACCAGACTGTAGTTCTCTTTTGTTTGGTTGGAAATTGCTGTCTCTTTTTGCTTTGGTAGATTTACTCCAGTCAAGAAATCTGGTAAAACCTTGACTACTGGAATAAGACGCAAGGTCTGGCATGATCTGTTGATCATTACCTAGCTTTCTTGTGTTGCCAACTAGCATACCTACATTAATTGTTGTTTCAGCACAACCTGACCTTTCATTGGTAATAATTACTGAAATATTAGGACTTTCCTTTAATGTATAAACAAATACAGTTTGGGAGACTACATATGGGTTTTAGTTTGAACCACATTAATTGATTAAAACAACTTAATGGGTAGTGCTTCAGTAGCATGTATTTTTTCAAAGAGAGGGACTGAAGTGCCTATCAACATCCTTAAATAATAAAACACAGTAGTTATATAAGACAACTTAAAGGTCACAAAAGATAGCATTTTAGGGTACTTGTTTAGAATCTTTAAAATTGCCACCTCAATCTATTGGAAACACAGTTATGACTTTGTACTTCTTTAATTCTTACGGGTAGTGTGGGGAGACGGGGTCCTCTCCTTTCCTACTTTCCCTCTCTCACCTAACTCTTTCTTCCCTATGCTTATTTGTACTTCGCTTATTGTACTTGTACTTTATCTCTACAGTACTTCCTTTATTTTCCCTGATGGCAGCACCTCCACCCTTTACCACACAAAACATTTGGAGCAGATATAATATTTTATGTAGAAGATATACTTTTAGCCCCAATGTTGGATTGTACAGGCACAAAATTACTTCTGTGTTCCCAGCTGACTCCCTCTGAAACCATAAACTTCCTCTGAAACTGTACAACTCTCCCCTTTCCACCCAAGAAATAGCCATTTCTTCAGAAGATAAAATCAACAAAATCAGGAACCTCCCTGGCTACCTCTATAACCCTATCAATCTTACCTGTTTTAGCCCTGTTAGTTTAGATAAGCCTCTATTTTCTCATCATATCTGTCCACTACCTGAGCACTTGACCCAGTTGCTTCTAATATACTCCTTACCCATCCTCCACCCCTGGTCCATGCACTGACCAAAGTGTTTACCCTCTCCTCTGGTGTTTTCCCCTTAGCCTTTTTTCAGGAAATTGTTCTCCCAGTTCTGAAGAAACCGCAGTAGACCCCTCTCTACTCACTAGCTTCTGTTCACCCTTCCTTTTTCCATATACCTTTGAACTCCAATGCACTTTTCTCTCCTTCTCCTCTTAGGTCATTCTTCTGTTTTTGACACTGTCAGTTATCCTTGTCTATTTTAGAGCCTGCTTTCTGTATCGGTGACATTGCCCTCTCTTGATGCGCTGACTGTTTATCTGACTGCTTATTCCAAATTTTATTTAATAGTAACTCTTCTACACCCACTCTCCTTTCTGTCCCTGTCCCCTAAACGTCAGTTCTTCCCCTTGTTTTCTACCGACTTGTCTTTCTTGACCCGGATAAAGTTTAACACTGCCTTTCAGTAATCTCATCATGGATGACTGACAGATATATGAAACTAACAGAAATATCACTGGAAAACACACAACTCATCACCTTACCCCCTTCACCTTCAAAATCTTCTCTAATATATTTACAAAATGTTAATACTATAATAATTTGGCACACCCCAGAGGCACGCTACCTTGGTGTCCTCTCCACATTTAGAACATCTTCAGGTCCTGCCACTTCCACCTGCTCAACATGTAGAAAATATGCCCTTTCCTGTTCCCAAAAAGCACCAAACACCAGGTTTGGATTCATGTTTTATATATTCTTTTATTGAAGTATTTGCATAATAATACAAAGAAGGAAAAAAAAAACAGAAGTGGTACAGAGGAGGTAAAAACAAACAGTATATTCTAAGTAACATGTGTAAGCATACCACACAGTATTGCCATACAAACAGATGAAGTGCAACATATCATATATATATATGAATTAAGTCAGAGAGGTACAAAGCATTACTGTTTACATAGCAAAAGGGGGTTTATCATTTTTCATCCAGTAAACAACCAACCCAGAAAAACAGATAAAGAGGAAGGTGGGGTAACAAAGAAAAGAAAGGGGGCAGGAATACAGAAAAGGAAGAAGAAAGCTGAGATGAAAGCAGAGAGTAGGAGGGGACCTAAGATGCAAAAGAGGGGATTTACCACCATATCCATCCCCCTCCAACTCTACAGACAACTCCAGGGGCATGTATTAATTCAGACATGCTATAAACTTAGAGGAGTCCAGACCATCCAAGTAGACAAATATCAGTAATTTGTATCACTTTCCTCAGCAGCCAACTCCTTCATGGATTGATGAGGATTTTTTGAATATGCCAATATCTTGGGATCACTGCCCTGGCAGCAGCCAGGAAATGTCCAAGAATGCCTTTCATAGCCAGTAAATCAGAGCCCAGGACCACTCATGCACTAATTACTGTGTTATTGTTTATACTTGTAATCATAATCAATAAAACATTTATTTTATTGAAATATGTGTGTATGTATATATATATATATATATATATATATATATATATATATATATATATAAATGTTTGATTTTAAAATGTGACAACACCATGGTATGTTGACAAATGTAACTTTATTGTGTAATAGTATTTTGTATTGTATTATCACTATGCAGCTTTTTATTGCAACTTTAATATGTAATGTTTTTTTGTATTGTATTATCACTATGCAGCTTTTTATTTCTTCTGTTCAAAAAAGACACAATAATGTTACACTCATTACTAAAAACCTACAAAACAAGAGCAGATCTGTCTCTTAGTGTGACAATGAACAGCAAATTAGGGTATAGATCAATTGGCCAATATTTTCATGCTTAATGTGTGGTATTAAAGTCTCCAAAAAAACATCTATTTTGAGGGAGTTTGCACAGTAGAGAATGACTTGCAAGAAGCTACAGTGAAACTCTAAAGCATAATGAAAGCTTTTTATTTTATCTGGATGCAAATGTTTATGTGAAAAATATATATAAAGCTCACAGTATATACATGCAATGACTTTTAGCATAGTGGTAATGTTTTTTTTTAAATAAATTAACATTTAGTGAATGATTTTACTTGATTTAGGGAGATGCTTTTGAAATGATGATTGCTTCTTTGAACAGCTGTCACTTAAACATGCTGCAAAAAAACTGAAAGGGGCTTGTATGACAATATTTGAATTCAGTAGAACTAAAAAGGAGATATCACAACTGGTGGTTAGCCGAAAACCAATCAATGTTTGCGTTCTGCAAGATTAAAAACACTGCCTGGTATTAACATCCTCCTTGATTCCTGTTTCACGTAGTAGCATTTGTCTTTGAATAGGAGCACTATATTTACATTTATTTTAGATTGCTAGGTATAGAAATATATAGGGTATTCACAAATGAATATAAAGTAGCATGAACATTACACATCAGTAACAATTCAGTCTGTTGTACTTAGCAAAAAAGAAAAAAAAGATTACTCATTTATGTCTTAAGTCAAACAACAAGAGTATACATAGACATGTAAAACCAAATCTTATATACAATAGTATAAGTATATATATAAAGATACTTCTAATAGTCTGTTGGAAGCTCAATGTTCTTCTAAATTCCTGTGAATTGTTTTTTAATATTCCATTAATGTTTCTTTAAACCTTTTCTGGGCCATCATCCATCATTTTCCCATTTAGATAAAGTGTGCTGTTTTGCAGGTTTTGTTTGGTGACATCGGCATTACTAGGATTGATGTCATATCGCCGTCGGTAAAGCATTCTGCAGATGACTGTAGTGAGGAACATTTCCATGATCATGAGCTGCTGATTCATATCTGTAATAGATATGCAAGAAATGTGTAGATTAATTTTATGTTTCAATCATTTAAAAATTGTATTGTTAAAATAATAGAATACATTTTAAGTCTGAAAGCTGCTTGGTTTAGGCTGATCATATTTATTGTGAAAGCATCTTGGTTGAAGCTGATATACAAAGATAACATGTCTTGAAAAATAAAATGGGAAAAAAAGGAAAAATAAATACTTTTTCTCCCATTGAGATTTGTTTCCAGTTATTAGTGATTGCAGTGAAATATAGAGATTTGCATGATACTTATGCTGTGCTGTAATAACATTTCTCCAGCAGGTAGTGCTGCTTGTGTAACTATTGATTACTGTCTTATGTGGCATACCATGTACAACCTCATATTGCAAAATTGTGCAACCAACATTTAGAGTCTTTAAGTCTTTAGATCAGGAAGTGTTATTTTTATTGCTGTCTATGTCATAGTGGAGATTTACTCTCTCTCTATTTGTTTAGTAACTGATGTTTCCAGAAGTGACAATGGGTGAACACTGCAAACTTTGAGTTGTCACTAGAGCAAGTATGAAAGGAAATCCTATAATATGGAAATTAAAAAGATCTCTCTTATTTTAGAAGGATTACCTCTTATATCGTGTTGTGTCTGTGGGTCAGAAGTAAAGGGTATCATGAAATTGCCAAAAAAAACACCTTGCAGAGATTTTAACTCTTCTCTACTCTACCCAAAACAAAAAAGTAATCTAAAATGTTTGTCCCCAAAAATCCTTTGAAAATATATTGGATTGTTTAGAAAAGGTAACACCTGTTTTATTGTTTCTGCACAACATCTGAATGTTGTCTACCAGATGAGCATGGCAGCCATTTCAGTGCCTGTTCCTCCTGGTGAGACATCTGCCTTTTCGTGGCTGGTCTATGAATTAGCTTTAAGCTGCAGGAATTCCTACAGATCTCAGGTCCATCTAGATATGTTATCTACTAATGCTTGCCTTATAGCTCACATACAAGACGGTAACAGTTTTATAGCCTCCTCTTTTGTTGTAGAACGATAACCAAACATCTATCACGCTACCAAAGTACACAGTAGACATGTCTAGCAGAACCTCCCAGCAATATTGTGTGCTGGAATGAAATGATAATAGAGAAAGGACAAGAAGTAGCCAGAAAGTCTTATCTGTGTGACAGCCGATTACTTGTTGTAGTGCTATTGAGGACAGAGTTAAACTATCAAGCACTTCTCTAGTTCCTATTATTAGTATTGTTACAAAATCAAACATTTTCCAATTCCGGTTGTTACAAAATATAGCATATCCACAATAACAGGTTAAAATAATGACACCTTTGACTATCATCCCTGGTACAGTCTAGGTGGCATTTTCCATTTTTATTGCTACGTGTTATTTCTTTTTTTCTATTTGATTGTTTATATTGTATGTGTTTTGTCTTGAGAGTCACACTTATCTTTGTTGGGTTAAATATTATTTACACTTCTGTCTATTTTATTTATCTGCAGCACATACAATAAGCCAAGTATAGGGTGCATAATTGTTGTTTGTCTTGGGGCTAGTCTGGTATTGAATGGTTAAAACACTAAAAGAAATTCAGCAAAATTTAGAAAAAAAAATTAACAATGATTCTTGGCATTTCAGTGGTCACAATTGTCAAGATAGATATGTTTGCAAGCTGCACATTCAGAAGCCTCAGGTGACAAAATTTTGAATGTTTGCTAAGACAGAAACACAACTAAAAAAACCATCAACAGTTAAGTTGCTTGATGTTTATTTGCATACTAAAATAATACAAAATAATAAAATAAACTTAAAATTATTGAAACTAATTAAATGCCTGGATTTGTCTTGAATTGAACAATGTAATCACCTGCATAGCAGTACTTATAGGAAGAGATGAAGGGTCATCACTCTGAACAATCAAGATCTTTATTTCTTTCCTCACTGTTGTCAGTCTAACAGATATTTAAGGGAATCGAGCACACAGGTATGCTGTCATTGGTGTGTGGGTTATACTTTATTACCAATTGCAGGTTGGGGTATAGTATTTAGGTGGGTTGTATGTGTTTTAGTGGAAAGCAGTTTGCAGAGTCTTCAGAGATATGGTTGTGCTGTATGGCAAATTGTAGAATTCTACTACTTTAAAAGACATAATTATAGTAGTCTAAATAAAATATCTGAATGTTTGATGTACTAAGATTTCTTCATAAATAAAAAGTACTTACAAGATGCTCTAGATGGTCCTGGGAGTGGGGGAACGCAGGAAATTACTCCAACGGTACCAAGAATGTTGATAGTTGATGTTTGCAGTTGACTCAGAATAACAATGAACTAAAAAAATTGGTATAACCATCAACAAATATCCAAATTACACATTTTTTAAATGTAAGATTGACAGATACAGATTCTATTGGGAAATTTCTATAAACTTTTTGGCATTTAATTTTTTCATAATCTTCCAGGACAGCTACACATATAAACTCCTCTCACCCACCCCCCTAGTCACTATGTGCATTTTAAATGGACTACCACCAAGTGCACAAGGAAAACAAGGAAAAACAAAGATATTTCTGAATCAAGATGCAAAGAGAGAGAACTAGGACAGCAGTACAGAAAGATTCCATTTTACAATAAATACCATTAAACAATATCATTTATATCCAAGAAAATGTGTATTTCAGAAAAACTAGTAAGTAAGAAAGTCTTCAAAAATATTGTAAATGGCTTGTAGGAATGCCATTGTCCAGAGTATTATGCCTTTTGTAAAAAAATATCTGCAAATTTCTTCATATTTTAATTAGCCAGTATTTTTCTTTTTGCAATGATGCATTCCTTTAGCTATACTTAAGGATCCCTGGAACCTTTACTTTACCTCTACCTGAAATGATAAGTGACCCAAAAATGACAATAGCAGATACAATCTCATTCACCTATATCTCTAACCACTTCCCCTGGTAGCTAATATACACCTACAGCCAAAAAAACAATGAGGAATGACTGGCACTGAGAGCTCAGATGTGTCCGATTTTCAGGCTGTCCCGTTAACAATTTTCTAGGCTGTGCAAGATGGCAGTGCCCAATAGGGGATTAACCAGGTCTCCAGAGACAGATTGATTATGTGCCAAAAAGTTGGTTATACATTGGCCAATTTATTGGGTTCACCTCTTCAATTTCTTGTTAATACAAATATCTAGTTAGCCAATCACATGGCAGCAACTTGGTACATCAGGGCATAAAGGTACTGTCAAGATCACCTGCTGAACTTCAAAAAAAAGTATCAGACTGGGGAGAAAGGATTCTAAAGTCTCAGTTTCTGCTGCAGTATTTGGATGGTAAGGTCAGAAGTTGGCATTGATAAGTTTTTGGTATTGTTGCCAAAATTCAACAAATTATAGAGGTAATTAGGTAGCTAAGTTAATACAAATAGTGTACAGAAACAAAGTTATGAACAAAATATCTTTTTCATGGGACAAATGATGGAAAAGGGCAATTAAAGTTAACCACATGACACACAAACTAATAGGAAAATAAATGCCTGGGTAAGTTTCCCGTCATGTAATACATTGATAAATAAATGAGGAGGGGCAGAATTTGTAATCACAGGAAGTAGGTGGTGAGCAATTGTAGGAGTTAAATTTATTAATGATAAAGTAATGCATGAGACGTAATTTCTGTGTAGATGTAGATGGGCCCAAGTTATTAAAACTCTCCAAGACTGGAGAAGATTGACTATCATGGGAAAACCTGAGTAGTCCAGCAAACTTGAAATGGATTTCCCAAAAATCATTTGCTATTAGTAGGCATATGTTTTCCATCCCTGGACTAAATTCATTGCAGGTTTGCTAGATCACCCAGGTTCCCCCATAATAGTCTTAATATTCATAGTCATTAGACATAATGTCATAATATATCTTATTCAGTCTTGGAGAGCTTTGATCAATCAGGTCCAATGGATTTTTAAATTTGAAATGTTAGGTTCCAAAGACAATGCTTATAATTTACACTAATTACCATGATTGCTTTAAAAGTTTGTTTTGGGTTTAGTTGGGCTTTAAAGCAAGATAAGTGTTTCTGCTTATGTTTATCTGACAAACATGATTGTTAAGTTACGATGCCAACACATAAAACTCTTTTATTTTATTGGTAATGAGATTCTTAGTAACTTTTACTCAAGTTGGAATAGCTTCCAATATCTTACCTGATAAGCAGCAAATTTTGGAATAATATTCTTATCAGTTAAGGCGGGTTTGACAAGATTGAACATAATTCCAACTGCCCAGAGTGCAGAGAGTGTAGTTATTCCAAGAAGCACGCTGATGTAAATTGTGGCTGATTGAGCACGTGACTGCAAGAAAATATTTAATGGAAGTCATTCTTATGGCATTTTTTGCAAAACAATGCTACAGAATAAAAAAAATCAATGATCTATGATAGCAACTCTACATAGAAAATGTCCAACTTTAGGTACAATAAAATTAGGAGCTAAACTTTTACATCCTTGACATACAACTGATTATCATGGTAGCCTACATACAGATGGATGCCAGAACAATGTTTATATTTATTGTTTTAGGGACTAATTAAGTGGAATTTGTATTGATTACTGTGAATTATTACTGTTTCCCGTTTTAAATTTTTATGGTAATACTTAGGCTATGTACACACCTCAGATGATTTTCGTCTGATAATGGTCTCAGGGCTAGTATCGGACAAGAATCTGGCGTTTGTACAGGGTTCGTCTCACGTCGCTCATGGAACCGTTCTGGTGGACCCATGAACGGCAAACGATCGTAATACAAGAAAGGGGGATAGAGCCCAGCGGGGTGCCACTCCCTTTTCCTCCCCCCTTCCCTCTCCATAGAGCAGAACAGCTCTGTATATACAGTGCTCATTCAGTCTAAGGCTACATGTGTACGTAGAGCTAAAGATAGAAACGACAAATTATTTAAAAGTATAAGGTCTATACTATATAAGGTATATTCTGATTAAGCTGTAAAGGGAACACCTCAGAATGCTCAACACCTAAAGACTATCTGGGAAATGTGATCTGCTTAGCAAAAAGCAGCTGCAGATTACAAGGATAATACAAAGGCTTACTAGGCAACACTACTGTATTTCGGGACATTCAAATTTTTTTTTGTGGATACAGTTGTAATTGCAAGTACTAGACTGGACATAAATAAGCAAACTTGGTAACATTTTAATCCTGTTAAGCTAATTGCAGAATAATACCCACCCCAATACACATGCACACACCTCCCTCCTGCCCCCCTTTTGCTGACTGCTGGTGGGGCTTGAAGTATTGGATGTTAAGATGCAATGGTAGAAGTGTTAAATAAACTCAATAGCAAGTGTGGCTGCTGGGAAGGTAAATATCTTTTTGTACCAGTCCCAATTGAATGAAATAGGTCCTGTTTAGAACAAAGCAACACTGCAATGCTGCAAATCACCTGTGTATATGGAGCTATAAAACATCAGACAGGAAATTACTTACATCACCAATTGTGTACGTTCCATTAGTCCAAAGGACAACTTGCAAAAACATAAGTATTGGTCTAAGCAGTGCAAACTGGAAGGTCCCCAACTTCAAAATAAATAAGGTACCCCTGCAAAAATGGAAAACAGAGTGTAATATTTAACATTGTTTATGTTATTTATAAGGTTAACAAAGAAAATAATTGGAAGGATGACAAAAACGGAAATATTTGTAAAAAATACCCACATGTCTTAAAACACCTAGGCTAAGAATTTAGTCAAATGTAATGCATGACCATATATGGCTTTCCACTTTTACCCATCTAGGTAGTTCTTGACCTTTGTTCATATTATTAAACCAATCTTTTATAGTTGAAGGGTTTGTTCATCTGCCCAGTGTTTATTAGATGCAATTTGTTTTATTTGCTATTAAAATCTTTCTAGTTTTTCATCTTAGTTTTAATCACCAATTGCTAGGAATAATTTGTAGCATTAGTCATGATGTAACCTTTGTGCTTCTTGGAAATTGTCAACTTTTGCAGATGGTGAGCAAATTTTCTTCATCATTTTATTGTGTATGTATAGTAGTTTCAAATTACGTAACAAATGTTCACAAAAAATGTATATTTCCTTAAAGCAAAATATCTATAGTCAAATATAAACAATCCTTTTACACATCTGCAAATATTTAATATAACTATATATTTAATTATAAATTTGAAAACAGTTTATTGCAATTAATCTTAGGTTTTCAAAATAAATACTTATTGTGCATTAAAATGCTTTACAGACAAAGAATAACTGCATTATATGTGATTTGTGGTGTACAAAGCAGTAAAGTGGCCTTCCTTCCATTTCACAACATATGATAAGGTGCGTTTAAAAATAAAATATATTTAGAATGATAAGTGTGAATAAGCCCTCAGGGAACATACATGCATATCTTACCTGTGAATATCTACTTTTGGAAAGCATACACAACAACAACAAAGAGGGCCTGTGTAGAGTTGAAGTTTTTGTGTTCGAAACTTGTTGAGGAATTCTCTTCTGCCACCACATTCAGTTACCAGCATGAGCTGAAACTTGTGTATAACAACAGCAAGAAACCTTTAAGAGAAGAGAAAACAGACATTGTTAAGGTGGTGACAAAACTATATACACCTTTATTAAAGAAAAAAAAATGTGTAACTATAGTTGGCATGTTCTTGTTGCTACTGGTCTTGCATCATAGGACAATGTCAGTGAGCTGCAACAGGATAAGTGGGAAGGAGATTGGCTTTGGAATGTCCTGTTAAATATTTGTTGGCATTTTTAGGAATTTTTTTATTGTCTTTTTCGACCCATTTTATTAGGAAAAATCCATTGATGGAGAGGGGGTGTCATCCCCACAACCTAACTCTTGCAACTCCATCGTTGTTTATATTTATTCAGCCAATCACCCAAGTGATAACAGGTGCTCTGCCAACCCATGGGGACAGGCAAGGGCCTGTTTTTTAACCTACAGGGGGCTACATGCTTTTTGCTCCCCTCCTTATTTGTCAAGCCTCGTTCCAGAAGACTTTTTAATTGATAGGAGTGGGACACACACTCTTGCTGCCCTATTGTCTATTCAGTAAGGTCCCAAGCCTATTAAAGGGACCCCATGATGTTTTTTTTCTGGCTTTAGATAATAAAAATGCATGGAAACACTGTTTCACTATAACACTATAAACACTCTAAATATCTGCATAAGCAGTTTTAAACTCCTGTATTAGCTTTTGCACATGCCTGTTAAAACCAAGTGCTTTGCCTGATACCTCTCCTGGCTTTAGACAATAGACACCTGGGAGTGGTAAACACAATTCTATTTTCTTTAAAAAGGAAGGGGCAGTGTTAACATTTGGAGGTCCATGATTGAATCTTTGCATGGAACGTGTATGTAATTTGCCCATGTTACCTCCAAACATTTTTGTTGTGAATGTTCCACATCCACTCATAGCATCTAGGAGCAACTGTGTGTGGCTGCCTGCTATAGATACAGATTCTATAAAATGTTTTTTTTTGTTCTGATTGTTCCACTGCTTTATAGCTTTTACCTTTTCATATTTTAATCAACTCATTGTTCACTTTTAAAATTTACCCAGATCTAGCTGATCCACAGGCTGGGGATATTTGGGAATATCACACAGTCCTCTAGTACCGGTGCTCTTAGTTTTTTCTTTTTCAGTTTTTTGTTTAACAAATACCTTTTAGCTTACTCCTTGTACCAAGACTAAATTTTGCAAGTATGTAGTCCCCTTACTATGTTACTTGCAGTCTGTGCATTTGTCATCATCAAGTTGGCATATTAAGGGAGAGTGAGCTTATTTTAAATATGTACATTCAGAAGGTGCCAAAATGTGAAAGTGGTGTTGTGATGCACTAAAAAAGTGAACCGGATGCATACACCCAGACTATGGACATATTCCTAACAAGCAGACAATGAGCTTTAACACAATTAGGATCGCGGATCCACGAACGATGAACGACGCCGACTGTACACACGCCAGATTCTGACGTGTGTACGCAGCTTTAAAGATCAATGCAGGATTCCAGGACCTCCCCGCAAATTCCTTCCGTGAAAGTTCATTTCAACTTCGTTACACCATTTGTTACGCCTTATTCATTCTATCTAGTCGTTGGCAGGGTCCTTTTTATTTTCAGCCTTTTTTTCTGTGATAGTCTATGATTGTGCAAAAAGCTCCACTGGTATGATAACACTAGTGCCACTTTCTGCATCAATACACTATCAATGCAAGGTGCTGAGCTCAAGGTGTGAATATGATGTCGTGCACTTAGTGTCATTGAACCCTGAGGTAGACATAGTGTCCCTGATTTATTAAAGCTAGATAGAATACACTTTCATCAGTAAAGCTGGGTGATCCAGCAAACCTGTAATAGATCTGGTCCAGGATTGAAAACAATTGCTAACACTAGCTAAAGACATTAGGAAATCCATTCCAGTTTTGCTTTACTGATAAAAGTGTATCTTCTCCAGACTTGGAGAGCTTTAATAAATCAGGGCCAGTGTAGCAAAGAAAATGTGCTGTAGAGGGGCTTTGAATTTTTTTATTGCCTATCCACCAGACTCCTTACTAAGTAGTAAAGGCCCAACACTGCGTTTAATCATCATGCAACTATCATTTAATGGACCTCTTTGTATTTAATATGTTCTGTATATACCAGAGAAAACACCAACATTTTTGCCCTCGATATCCCATTAGAAACAGAATCTAGGTTTATACCCAGGTAACAGCTAGTGGCATGTCCTGGAAGTGTCTCTGGTTTCACAGATCAGAGCTGTCATAGAGAAGCAGTTTGTTACACTTTACATGAGGACATGGCTACATCTACTGTTGGTTAACAAAAATCCATTAAAGATTAAAAGAACAAATTACCTACTACAACCGACTCAAAAGTACAAAATAGTTTACCCAGTAAAAATAGAGGTTTAACCCAGACTGGTTTGATGTTTTAAAAAAAATGCACCATAGAAATATTTATTTATATTCATTTTATTTACTTTCTTTTATTGATGGCAGTTTTAAATGTTAGGAGGTATGGCTGCATTTTTTGCCCTAGGTTTATACTCAAGTGAAAATATTTTCCTGTTTTCTCAGGTAAAAGTAGATACCTCAAAAAGAGTTGAAAAAGAAATAAAGCACTTATGTGCTTACCCTTTCTGAAAGATTTTTGTGTCTTTTAAAGTCACATTTCCCAACAGCTGAATAGTAGCCAGAAAAAAGTACTCTTACATGACATAAATGTTAATACAAGATACATGAAGTTGGGCACATTGATCACTATAAATAGACCTATGGCTGGTTTGCTACTTTGTCTTACAAATTATGTTCTGATAAAGTAATCCTTGATGTATCTCTAATTAATAAAAAAATCTGAAAGCTTTTTCTAATATAAATTATATAGAAGACTTTTATAATGAAACATATTCCTTGGAATCATTTTGAGGAAATAAAAATGGTGAATAGCTAGTACATTTTACAAATTCAACTAAATACAGCAGCAGATTGGCTCTGACATTTGTTGCATTTATTCCAATAAATTGTACTGTAATAAATGTACTGTATCTAATGGACAACAAATGCAATACAGTAGGGGTCAATTGTAAACAATTGCAATACCAAATCATAAATACGTTCATGTCACCAAGAACAGTGACTTTGTTCCCTTTGTACTAATGTGATAATTGCAGATTTTCTTTACAGTCAGCTTTTAGCGTTACTCACTTTTATGGGTTTATAGATTTTTCCTAACATGTTATGATTGAGTGTTTTTTTTATCTAAATCCCAAACCAGATTAAATATGAAGAATTCTGTCTCCACATAGTATAGTAGTATACAATATGAACAAAGCTTTTTTAATTGAATGTGTGCACAAAAAACCTTAACATTTAGTATTTAACGTCCATCTTTGCATACTGTCACCATTATTACAGTGTTTGTTCTTTTTTATTCACTTTTTATATACTTGATTGCTTTACACTGTTTCCTATTATATCAAGAAATATGATTTATGTATATATATATATATATATATATATATATATATATATATATATATATACAGAAAATCAAACATACATCATAGGAACAGAAGGACTCAATTTCAACTTTGGGGTCTTTGATGAATGTCCGATTCACTGCTTTTTAAACATTCTCCGGTATACAATTAATCAGGCCAATGTGTTTTAATTGGCATTGACTGATCCTCTATAGAAAATGAGGAGTATGCTAAACAAATCAAGCCAAAAATGTGTTTTATTATGCACACATCCAGCTCTCCACTGATCATGTTATACAAAGGCAGTGCAATCCTAATATGTCTAATCGTTTTTAATTGTGCTTGCATGTGTAAAAAGGCTAACCAAAGCAGTCTTTTCTAGGCCTGTCAAATTTGATTTCCCATATGATGTTTTAAAACTTGAAATACTTGAGTATGTTCTTGTGTTGTATTTATTTTTTAAGTAATAGAGAAGACACCATATTGTCCTGTTTGCATTTAGCTGTGGGAATTATAGCTAATGTGTTTACCCTACATATGGAGCTACTTCACTTTACCATTTACCTTTTTTTAAGTTTCTTCCAAAAAGAATATTCTTATTGCAAAGAACAGTTGTTGGAACTGTCCTGTATGTATCAAGTTACTCCTGATGAAGCTGACTGTTGTCTGCGAAACGCGTTAAATTCTAATTTTGAGATAACACATTACTAAACAAAATGCATGTGTGTTTTTATGCATGTTTGTTAGTATTTATAAACATTGGTATGGGTATTAAATAAACTCATCATTTAATATTTTATGTCTGAATACCAATGCCTCTACAGTATTCCACAGCTCAGTTAGACCTGATTGTTTTACCACACTTTTACCTAAATATACCATATCCTTAGCCAATTTCTGGACAAATCAATTCCTTCTACATCACTTGAACCCAGAACAGTTCTGGGAAATCCCAAAGGATGGAAAGTCCTGTGCTGTCCTAATGTGAAGTCTATGTAGAGGGTTTCTGTCCCTGCAATTTTTGACCCATGGTCAGAATATCATTTATTCAAAAATGGCCAACAACTTTAGAGATTGATGAGCCCTGGTATACCTAGATGTCACAAGTGATCCAACCTGGCATGTGGGAGTAAGGGAGGGGACGAGACTTTGCCCTGCAGTAGCCTGGAATTCTCATGATGAGGGCTTCTTTAATTATAAGCAATACAGAATGCTAACCTGTGATTAGTTGTGAGGGAAGAACGAAAGAACACAGGAACAAATCCACTGATGATTGTGCTCTTGGTGATAATGGATCAGAAGTTTGAAAATACGGCACATGCATGTAGAAAACACTGCCCCGCTATAGTTGAACAGGTACAGGGTGAACTATAGAACAGATAGGAGCTCCCAGTTTCATTTGCCTGGTCAATCACACACAAACATTTTGGGGTCCTAATGAACAAATGCTGACAATCAGTCAGCTGTTGGACTTATTTTAGATTCAGAATTTGCCAGTGTAAACTAGGCCTAAAGTGTGAAAAATCTTTGCAGCTTTGTGGCAAGTCCTCAGGTTAAAGTTGAAGTTTACATGTGTCAATCACCTTTAACAATTCCAGAGAGTACCATAAAGATGTTGCCAAGTAGGTGTGGTAGTCTTAACTTTTATAGTAACAGGATGTTCACCTCTTCTTGCCATTTTCTTTTTATGATTGCCATGAAAAGCAAATACAGCAAATATAAAGAAATAAATGACAGAATCACAAGGTTTACTGCTTGGTTATCCTGCTTTGTTTCTCTTGTAGGGAAAATAAGTTACACTCAGACATTTTTCGTTCTTCTAATCTGTACCTTAGGTTCCTCATCATTAACATGCTAATATAAAATCTCTTTTTTTAATTAAACGCCTTATTTTAGACCCAGTTACTGAGTCTCTTTGCTTTTCTAAACAATACAGGTAGATTGGGGTGGGTAGGAAAGTTGACGGGGTTCAGCACATAGCTTTCTGAAAACATCAAAATATTTTTAAGAGCCCTCAACCCTGATGAACAGAAGGGCTAGATCAGGGGTGTCCAAACTTTTTGCACAGAGGGCCAGATTTGGTGAGGTGAAAATGTGTAGGGGCCGACCTTTCAGCACGTATTCAGGGTAAGTGTCGGCGTGGTCTGCGCGGGTCCCTCACAGCACACACCCACCAGGGTGCGCAAAGTCCGGTGTCAGTGCGGGCTCCGTGCAGATTCCCTGTGCATACATGGGGCCTCCCGTCCTGCCGATTATGCGCGCTGAGTAGCTGATAATTGCAAGGCGGTTGATAAACTTTAATGAAATATAAAATAGGTTTTTTGTACGCGTGTATTTTTTACTGTGGTCAACTGTGGTGCTGGTGGGTCACATATTATTAATTTAGGCCGCGTTCTGGTGGAAAACTGAACATGGGCCACAATTGGCCCCTGGGCGGGCTTTGGACATGCCTGGGCTAGATGATTCTGATCAACCTCCAGCCAGAAAATGAGCTGGGCTTACCTGAATTTAGCTTCTAATGCTTTGGGAAGCTCATAAATGGCTTGTTACAGGAATGCTTACTGATGGTCACTGGGCAGTTTACTAAATACAGCATTACTATACAAACTAGAACGCTATCTACAGCTAACAGCTATAGCTGTCTATCTATTGAATAGAGAATGTGGCTATTTGTAAAGATGAGAACTGAAGATGAGCACCTTGAAAAGTGAATTTTGACAGTTTTATAGGAAATGCAAATTTTAGTCAAGAAATTTGATAATGCATGGATCTGATTGAATTCAACAGTGGAATGCTTGGACTATGAAAATAAACCTAAACTAACCTGAAAAACACAAATTGCTCAAGGAACCCCTAGCAACCTCTGGAGGAACTCTGGATGAGAAACACTAGTCTATAGTATGCTTAGGACATCTGAGGTAAACAACATCATTTTAATGAGTATCTATAAAAACTTAATCACACAATGCAAATAAACTTGTGTAAATACTGGTTTAGGAGTTTCTGTGAATATCAATTCTTTCTTTATAAGTGCAGATTTCAAAGATTGCTAAATCTGTAAATCATGCACTATAATCAATGCAATAATAGTAGTCACAGTCAGTAAGTTTTTAACTTATATAGTGGCATCATACTAACGGTTCTTTCAAGTTCATAATCATGTAACTTCCTGTGCCTCAGAGAGGCTAATAATCATATTTCCATGTCATAGTCATATATATGTCTATAACACAGTTTAAGGCCAATTGAGGGGAAACCAAATAACCTAGTTGTATGTTTTTGGAATGTGGGAGGAAGTCCCCACAAACATGAAAGGAATAAACATACTCTGTACAGGCAGTGTCTTGGCTGAAATTCAAACCTGGGACCCTAGCACTATAAAAGAAAGGGTCCTAACCACTGAGCCAACCATGCATTGAGAATTATTGTTTGTTTGAGAAGTAGAATAGCAACAAGGAAGGAAGTTCCTAGGAATAACAAAAACCAAACAATGGGCTGGGGGGTTTATAGTAATATATATATATATATATATATATAGACATTTTTATAAATATGTTCTATTTGCTAAGTTCTTATGGTGGTCATCTCATGCTGTCATGCTGCTGGTAAGCAATGTAGGCGTAAAATGAGTTCATAAGTTAGAAATGCTGGGTGTAAGAGACACCTAGTCAGCCCTAGGCTAAACAATGTTGAGTTTGTTGTTCTCTGTGTCCCAGGTGGGGAGATTCATTTGACCTGATGATCACTATCATTAAGGCAGAATATGATGGAAAATAAAATATTTTTTGTTGTCATGAGAGAAACAGATGAGGGAAAATCCTAAACCTGGGACATCTGTGCCAGGGACAACTCTCTAGGATGAACATTTAGTTTACTGTGGAGAGATTTCTTCTGTTGATTGGTAAAAATAGGAAGTTGTGGGAAATCCCCCCCGATATCTCCCAAGGAACAACCTGACAGAGGTTTTAACCTTTCCCTGCTCTATACAAAACCTAAAAAAATGATGACAACATATATACTTTAACATCCCATAGCAACTAGTTTTGTTTAGGCATTGCACACAGACCTTGGCTGTAAAAAGATAACTGTTTAGAAAAAAATGAACCTATATTTGGAAAGGACCAATTACATAAAACAGAAAGTCACAAAGTCATCACATAGAAAAAAAACCTATTTGGGTCCTTTAGACTAGCCGTCACCAACCAGTGATCTGCGAGAAAATTTTGGGGGTCCATGGTCGGTGCACCCCCCAGCGGGATCAGGAGAAGGACCCCATTGGGAGGGTGGCCACTGGCCAGAGCTGCGGACCATGTCTCCCATATGGATCACAGGCTCATGGCGGTGGCCGTGTTCGGGCATCATGACGTTACTCTGGGGGAAGTTTCTCTGGGCTCCCCACGCATGCATCCTATGGAGTCAGTGAAATTAGTGGTCCATGAGATCCAAAAGGTTGGCGACCACTGCTATGAGCAACCAGTCGCTGGGGGAACGCACCGGCCAGAGCCGCGGACCACATCCCCTAGGCTAAGAGAAGTGGGCGGGCTGTGTCCCTGAACACAACCCACCCACTCTCCCATCGCAGGCTCAGATCTACGATGGGAGAGTGGGCAAGGTTATGTAATCATGACATCACCATGGAGGAGGTTTCTCCCCCTTTGTCTGACACCCGGCTCCCCGTGCATGCACGGTCAGGAGCCAGTAATTTTAGTGATCGGTGGGACCGAAAAGGTTGACGACCACTGCTTTAGGACATACATTCCTTCAAGTTCTAACAAAATATAAACATTATGTAAAGTTTATTGAGTCCACATTGACATAATTTGTTTTTGCTGAGGACAACCTGTCAAATGTCAGACGAGATCAAAAATACAGTGTAGTAGATTTTTTTTTTGCATTTTAAACATATATTGCAATTTTTAATGATCATCAATGAAAACTATACATTTCTGGTAAATTTGCAGAAATAAATCAGCTGCATGAAGTTTGAGTGCTTAGATGCCGCAGAGATATATTCATCCTGATGACTGTTTATGGTGAGTTGCCTGTGTGGCTATAAATGGTGAATTATGTCCTTGACACTCATTGGAATCCAAAAAGCTGCTAAAATGAGCAGTGAAGTGTCTTTAATATTACAGAACAGGCCTAGGTCAATGTGACGAATAGCTGCTATACTATGACCTTGATAAATGGGAAACTTCTCAGAAAAGTTAATTCTGGCATTTTTAGGACACATGTACTAATCTAAACTTTATTTGGGACACTTGCAGACTCAAAAAAAATGTTCTGATCAGTAATATGTTGGATACTGGTATAATAGGTAACCCATTCTCCTTACAGTATAAGTGGGACATTCTTATTCTCTCTACTAAATACATTGGTAGGTAATACATTCTCTCTACTGTGTAAATTGCAAACACAACTGTAAGTCTGCTAATAACTATGGGCGAGAGCAAAGGCAATATGGGGGTAATTTTAAGCCCCTGGCTTTGAGTTGGCCCATTCTTCTCAAAGTGTATGTATAGGCAATTATTTTTTCCTTTAGATTGTAAAGTTTTTGATCTATTGTGAAATTTGCTCTTTAATTTCATACCTGGGAATACAACAGATATTGAAAGAATGGCTTAATAAAATGTAAAACTATATTCAAGTTGAACTCGTATGCTATCTGTAACTTCTTACAGAAAGAAACACTGTATTAGCAAAGATAGGCTGTCAAAGTGACTCATACTCTGATAAATCATATTTTGGTTTCATGTAAGATAATAAGTATCCTAAAACCATGTTGTCAGTGTTTACAGCAAACTGGCTGGTAAGAAAAGCACAAATTGCATTGTATGCAATATATCCACTATTTCTCTATGATCATGCTGAACAAAAGGCAAAAACCTGCATAGTACTTCAGTTGTGCTGAAAACTTTACATAACTAGGAAAAGTTTACTTACGTTCTAGGATTTCATAGGAGTATGGTGCTTGTCTGTTTCTGCAGATAGGATTGAATGGAGTAGTACTCCCAAAAGTTGTAGGATTTATTTCTGTAACATTCATTTTGTCGTAGACTTGATGAATTAATCTAAATGTGTCTTGTTGCTCCCAGCCTAGATCTTGTTCTTTCTGATTGTTCAGTTATTGCTGCAAAGGATTCAGATTGTAGAACAATACAGCTCTACTCTGTCAATGTCCCCAGGGACAGTCAGTGCACTTTAAAAACAACTCATCTTGTAAAGAAGTATTGAAAAGATTTTTTTAAAAGCTGAACTGTGTTCTCAGTCTGCTGTTGTAGACTTCTTATAGTCAGCAGCACATGTCTTAAAGCCAGGACAAGTTCAGCTAAACATCAACCAAAGGATATAAAACAGGTTGTAAATTAGTGATCCAAGTGCTCCATAGTGTAAAGGAAGAATCTGTGCTGACTATGGGAGGAGACGTTTTGCATACAGTTCAAGAGGACTTAATTAAAAGTTTATTTTCTATTCTTATCATTTTACAGTAAAATGCATTTGCTTTCATCTGATCTAAAATATAAATACACACACCATATAAATACGTAAAATGTATCTAGGAATTTAAAAACATTTTAATTTAAAATGACAAAATCATTATTTTTTAAAATGTAATAAAACTTTTAATAAATAAATAAAACTTTTTTTTTTTGCTTCAGTGCTTCCAATAGTTAAATTCATAGACAGTCTGCGTAAAGCAAATTTGGGGTGTCCTAAAGTCCTTTTCTGTTTTACTGTGCCTAATTAAATACGCCTTGCTTCTCCTAATGCTTCTCTGCATTATTACTCACAGTACTGTGTCTACATCAGCCCTGTGCTCTTCTTGCTGCATCGTGCCTGGATGCCCAATATGACCAAAAGCTTAGAAAACTGCATTCTGTTATCTAAAGCAGGAGCTGACAGAGAGGACAAGGAAAAGTAGCACAGACCAGACTACCAGGAGCTTAGAGTATCACCCCCATGGATAGAGCCAGCCAAACACCTACTAGACCTACCCACAAACAAGTAATCAGTGGTATGCCATGGTCAGCTAGTGCTTTATTCACATCCCCAAACAGGTGTTTCAGAAGAGCATGACAACATAAGCCATAAAAAACATCTTTTTTTGAGTATTTTTCAAAATCTGACAAGCTGGTGGCAACACCAGTGCAGACAGTGGGACCAGTGCTATTTCCTTAGTGGCAAAAGAACTATATTTGTACCAGAGTTTTCCAACTGGGCCACCTCTCACATCATTA
>NC_092858.1:135602816-135603336 GCF_032062135.1 Pyxicephalus adspersus
AAGATTGTGCGCCAACCCCTGGTCTTCTCAGTTGGAATAATAGAGCTGGTAATATCTATCCTGACTTGCACCCAGTCAGTGCTATTGTCTATACCAGGCATGGGCAAACTACAGCCTGCTGGCCATATACGGCCCGAATAGGGATGTTTCTCTGGCCCTTTGGGTGGTCCGCGGCTCTGGCCGTTGCCACCCCGAGCAGTGTCAGGAGAAGGACCCCGCTGGGGGGGGGTGCACCGGCCAGAGCCAAGGAACACATCCCCTGGATGTAAGCTTGCGATGGGAGAGTGAGCGGGTTGTGTGCAGTGACACAGCTCGCCCATTCTCCCATCGCAGGCTCAGATCTGTGATGGGAGAGTGGGTGGAGTTATGCCATCATGACGTCATGTTCAGTGGTGTCATAATAGCATAACCCCACCGACTCCCCCATCGGCTCAGCCCCTTTGTCAAATTTTATTTCAGATCACACTAGTTTACCCCCAAGTTTTTAAAAAAAATAAAGCTGTCACAATAGAGACAATTT
>NC_092858.1:135604334-135639693 GCF_032062135.1 Pyxicephalus adspersus
AAGGTGCCGCGATGAATTAATTTCTATGGGCATGTGTGCGAGTGGCTCATCCCAGAATGGCCAACTCAGATAGCTAAGGATGCAGAATCTGGAAGAAGACTGGAAAAATATATTGGTGTTGGTGAATGAGCTTGTGGATGTTGCATCTCTAGAGGGGAATTGAGTATTGTAGGCTTATTTCTGCAGGTAAGGCACCACATAATAATGGCAAATAATGGCAGCTGAAAGGAATAAGTTGGAAACATTTTATGCATCAAAAATACATGATCTACTTTATTTATCATTTCTTCTGCTTCTTTTCCAAAGCTGTTCCTTCTGTGGACCCTCTACTAGACTTTTTAATGTATTGAAGCATGGGAGGAGCAGCACAGGAGTATGTAAATACAATATATGCAAAAAAAATTCTTGAGACCAGTCCTGTTATTACCATTTTGGTAGTAGAGTGGATAGAAGGAGCAGTGTAATACAGTTCTTAAAAAATTAACCCATACCAATGGGCTGACCAGTGCTGGGACAAGGTCCTTTACCACCTAAGGCTAAAGCACCTCTGCTGACTTCCCCTCAAGCCTGGGCAATGGTGCTGATATTTTCTTGCAAAATACTCTTTAATTTGACTAATATTTTTTTGTTAATACTGCTCATCTTTTTAATGAGCATGTACTACTCCTACTTAATGCTAGAAACAGTGCTTGGGTCAAGGCCTACATTTCCATTGTGGTAATTAGCGGTACAGTGAACTATTCACAGTTTTAGATAAATAGGACACATGAGATTTTTTTAACAGAAGGTGAAATAATTTACTGTAAGTGTAGAAAGCCACAATTAGTAGGAAAAAAAACTCTCAAAACAAGTTTAGGTGCAGCATGACCAGGGTGGAAAATTTGCACTTAAACAAAAAGCACACTGTGCCAAGGGATTACTTTAAATCTCGGGAAGCAGACATTTGACAATACAAGGATATTCCCTGTAAAGCTTTTGTAACCATTGTCATTTCAAAACTGCCTGGAATCAGGAAAGTATATCAGATTTACAGGATGTTTTAAAGACTGTCAGGAAAAGCTTTCTCTTTGAAACATTATGCCTACTTATGCAATGCCATGGAGTGTTTAAAATTGCCATAATATCAGTATAGAAAATTAATTTATTAGAAAATGTTTAAATGTTTTCACCTATGTTAATTTCAGCATGCAGGACATTCATTTATGATGTGGAGTGTAATGAAAAAATAGCTGCAATCTTAAGTTATATGGTGAAGAACACTAGGCTCTTATATACCTAACACCTAGTATTGTAGTAAGAATAAGACAAAACTCTCATCCCAGAAACTGATGAAGGGTTTATTATTTGCCAAGGGGGTTTCTGTTAAATGATATGAGCTTCTACCTGGCAGGATGGTTGGGACATACCTAAGTACCTAATTTTCCTAAAATATTACAAAGTTTTGCATTGCCTGCCATTGTTTTAATGGATTACAATGTTTTATACTTATTTTTAGATTTGATACCTCTAAGCATACACTGAAACGGAATAGCAGAATTAGGAGTGCTCTAGATATCATCAATAATCTATTATGTTTTCACGCTGGTAATTGCAACTGATCAAACCAACAGTAATCAACTCCATCACAAATCTAAAAAACAAGGGCTTTATCCCCATTTAGTAATAGTGGGTGAGGCCATGCAAACCATTGTTTTATTGCACATCCAGGACAGCCGACCTATACATGGTGCAGCCTAATATTATGGAACCAATTATTTCAGCCTGTATTCTGCCAAACCTCTTGCTGGTCTAATGGAGGCTTTTTTAGCATAGTTAACCTATTGGAGTATATAGGATTAGCGGAAAAATTAGATTTGTATCCACCGCGAGTAATGTTAGGCAAAAAAAAAACTTACTTTGCAAAGACAAATATGTTCTTTATATGAAAAGGTGAGTAGAAAGGAAAAGTTTTAATATACATACAAATGTATAACAATACTATTAGTACAACTAAATTATTTTAGTTGTCTAAAGCCAGACATGCAAAGGCACTTTCAATGTTTTTCTTCTTTTCTACTTCTGTCATTGCCATGCATAAGTTTCTAGTATTCCAGAGCATTCTAATGCTATAAAAATGGTCTTTGTTGGTACTTGATAAGGCCCTTCATGTCACTATTTGGTAATTAGAGTAGAAGTAGCACAGGCCGATTCTCTGTATCTGTATTACAGCATACTTTGGTGTGAAGCCATCGTTGTGCTAGAAAGGAATGACTATGCACCTCATGAAACATTTTCATATGAATGCAAAAATAGAGGTCCATGTGCAAATGGTTGCTGTGTAACTGTAGCTATAGTGGACCATGTCACTGCAAAGGGTGCAAAAGGGTCCAGAAGCACAAGGAATCTAGAATAGTGTGACAATACTGTTGTTTTATACCAAATATGTTTATGAAATGGCGAGACGCCTTTTTTTTGTTCTTACAGGCAATGCAGTGTATATTTTAAGATACTAAATGCAGCGTCTAGGGATGGGTTGTTGCTCCAGCTGCATTCAAGGATGTACATACATACATTTACAATCTCAAAGACTGGTTGCTCATAGCAGTGGTCGCCAACCTTTTGGATGTCACGGACCACTAATTTCACAGACTCCGGACCATGCATGCACGGGGAGCCATGTGTCACTCAAATGGGAAGAAACTCCCCTCAGAGTGACGTCAGGATGCCAGAACACAGCCACCGCCATGAGCCTGTGTTCCGTACGGGAGACATGGCCTGCGGCTCTGGCCGGTGCGCCCCCCCCCGGGGTTCTTCTCCTGACCCGGCTAGGAGGTGCGCCAGCCAGAGCTTCAGATAACCAGTTGG
The DNA here is from genome assembly GCF_032062135.1 of Pyxicephalus adspersus. Lineage (NCBI taxonomy): Eukaryota > Metazoa > Chordata > Amphibia > Anura > Pyxicephalidae > Pyxicephalus > Pyxicephalus adspersus. The sequence continues at coordinate 135,607,179 of NC_092858.1, forward strand.
TGACTGCTGGCCTATAGGGTGCCCAGGAGCAGTACAAAGCACAATTATCAACCACTAGTCTGAACACAAAGTTCACAATTATTACCTGGACAATACATTTAGAGAAAAATAAGTTCCCAAAAAAAAAATAAAAACATTATTGTGATATTTTTATTCTAACTATCAACTATGGTTACACATATTTGTTTTCCTCTCCTCAGAGTCATACTTAATTTTTTTTTTACTTCTTGCTTCCCCTCTTTGATTTTGATTTCAGGCATCTGAAGCCACTTCGTAGGATTCTTTCACCCTCTCTGCTTTTTCACACCTGCACATTGACTGTATTTTACCTTACTAGTTACCATGGAAATGGATGACATCTGCACAGGTCTGACCAAAAAAACAAAAATCTGGCAGAGTACAGCATAGGTTTGCATTCTTTATCCTGGACAACTATTCTGGCCTATGGTTACTTAACTTCCACAGCATTTGCAATCAAGTTAAAGGGGAAAGAACCGCATGAATTATGACAAATCTTTAATGCTACGAAAGGTACAAATTTACCTGGAAAGAGAATGATCCAGAAAAGGCTAGTAAGCAGAGAGGGTTCCGTTACATTTAGGTATAATACATGCTGATAATATATCCCAGAAATTAAATAAATCCCAGTGAAAAGGCAAAAATATCTGTGTAAAAAAAACACTAAAAAAAGCCCTAAATAGTTATACAAAGTCCCGTGCTCAGTAGACAATTACCAATGTTGCATCTATGGAAAACTTGCAACCCGCATTAGTGTCTGGTCTTGTACTTTAGATCAGGTACCAATATGGTTCCCAATGATGTGATCACTATAACAGCAAATCTTAGTGATTACATGGGCTTGTTTACATAAGAATCCTGCTAGTTTAGCTGTCATTGTCCATTTTACTAACAGAGACACAATAAATAATGAATTGGTAATTTAAAAGTTATAAATACATAAAAGAAAGGTAATATTAATACCATATATGAAAAAAAAAATCCCTTAATAAACAACAATTTAAATTAATATAGAGAGTTATAATCAAGTTACCAGACCAACTGGAATCTTTGGTTCTGGGTTATCTTAAAGTGTTCCCACTTCTCCTGTTACATTATTCCTAATATAAGGTAAATTAGAAACCAAAATGAAAGGAACCCTTAGTAATGGCTTTTGTAATTGGGTAGCCAGGGTAACTCAAGGACTGATTCTGTCAATCAATTCAGTATGGACTTTTGCTTCCTACTTATTGTCCTCACTTCTACCACTTTATGCAGTGTAGAATCCATGTCATAGAAGAGATTTTACAATATACTACATTGCCTTAATAGCAGATTGCAGAGCATGGCTTTACCCGCTGTGTTATCATGCCTGTTATCTAAAAATCTCTATTGCCAAGATATAGCACCATGTAGATCTAAATGCGAGAAAGTTTGAGCAAGATAAGAAGATAGAGAAAGATATAGAAACTATTCTGTTGCAGCACGTTTTTTAAAGTAAATCGAAATACAAAAAACAAAATTATGTTGTAGCATACTTTTGTTGCATTTCTTTTTTTTTTTTTTTTAGGTGTTTCTTCTTATTTTAACCTACTGATACTTTTGGAATCACACCCCTAAGGTGACACAGCTTATTCACCATGTTGTATGTATAAAAGATTAGCATTGTTACCCTCGGACACAACTGCAGAACATTTCTTCTCTTCTCTATAACATAGTAGGGAAGGGTGGTAGTTCACAAAGATGTTTAAGAACAATATTATGCTAATTATAATAAGCTAATAATATAGTTTTGTTAATCAGGGTTTATCATGGACAGAAAATGAGGGCAGACTTCTGGCACTATAAACAAGTATTTTTATGCTAAGTCTACACGGACTTTCCTCAGCTTTAAAACTAAGTGTTTAAATGCCCAAGTTTGAAATTACCATTCCAGCGGGCCTTTTGTATATTGTACACTGTTTATACTTCTAATCTTAAACAAAATTTGGTTTCATACCAGTCTACAAACCCCTTGGTTGTTCATTTCTTTGTTTAATTTTACTACATTACATAAGGGGTTGCTACTTATAAAAAAAAGAAATCAGGAAATTACCATATCTTTCATATCTCAACAAATATGAAAAAAAAATAATACTATTTTTTGTACAGCGCTGCGTAATGTGTTGGCACTATATAAATACTGTTTATTATTATTAATAATAATGCATACATCAGTTTAGAACTAAGCCTGAAGCAGTTGGCTTACCTAGATAATTGTAGATACTCCTACAAGTAAGCCATGTATATTGTCATTGGTTTAGAAGCCACTTTAGTGTTTGTTTCGGCATCTATAAAAGTTTTTTACTACAGACTGTAGGATACATCTATTACTTTGGTAATGGGTTTTAATTTGCTCTTAAGAATAAAGACTCTTTATCGAACAAGCCCTGTTTGTGTTATGATTTAATGGCAGTGGATTGTTATGTTCCGTGCTTGTCTCCACCAACCCTTAAAATTTCCTTTGGCCACTCATGTATAAGGCAGTGAGTAGAGTATTATCCTTGAACTAGAGGTTGTTGCCATTGAGTCATGTGTTATCTAAGAAAAGATCAGAATTCAGATCTTACAAACAAATCTCCATCAGAAGAGTAATAATACTTAAGCTATAAAACAGATGATTAGAAACATCATACTACTTCTGCAACACTCCTCATAAAATTAAGACATATTTTTGTTATCTGATTTGTTAATTTGTTTAAAACGGCTTATGAGCCTGAGCAACATATTTTCCATACTTTTCAATTTATTAAATATCATCATGCTTTATAGCATTAAAAATTAGTCAAATAAGAAAAAAGAAGGTTCTATTAGGGGGATTTAAAATAACATGAGGTGCATGGGTTGTCTGTGATAATCTCTACATATAGCCAAGGAAGCCATTGGATTTTAGGTACAGGCCTGAAAGTCCATCTAATCAGGTACTGAACCCCATTACCACTTCACCAATCTGAAGTCTAATGCTAGAATATCAATGTCCATTAAAGGTTTTGGCATTGTACTATTGTTGGAGATGGGGATTATCACCAAAAAGGTCTGGGATTAATGCCACGGAATTGGGTGGCAGTCAGCCTTGGTCTAAGTTTGGGAGAGGAATCCACATCTCTACAAAGTTCCAAGTATCACAAAAAGGTGCTTGTATATAAGCAGTACAGCTAGTTTAATCTGTATTTTCTTTAGGATCTGACAAGTTTCCTTTAAGCCAGAAGCTGGTCCTTAACATAAACGTAAAGAAAATTACTTAAAGGCTGTTTTGCTTTCAGATGGGATGCATGACCTGAAAGAATAACTACATACGGTGGATATCTTTAAATGGACAAACAACTGCTGAGGCTAGATAACACTGTAATGGACCTATATAGCGCATTCCTATTTTTACGTCTAGCTTTACGCCTGTTATTAAACAGCACTAGTGATTTAATTACATAGCTTGCATGAGAAAAGATTAATGATCCCATGTATGCAGTTTTGCAATTGCTCCTTGAAAGGTGATTGAAGTGTTCTACTGTATCATAAGCAAGCAATTTAAAAAGAAAAATGGCAGTCATTTTGTAACATATTGATTCTTAAAGTGTAAGTGTAGTTCCATCAGTTTCTGTGCATTTTAAATTGTACCATGATTGCCATGTTCAGTAAATGGCAACATTAACTGAAAATCTAGTATTTTTTTAACTGTAAAAATTAAATTACTATTGAGGAAAGAGGTTTTTCCAAATTTAGCAAAGCAAATATGTGTTACATAGATAAAGTATAGCAGACTTAATTTCATTTCATTACAGATTTATTTATTCATATTTATGGTGTTTTTTTTAAAAACCCTTAAAGATTGACGCAAAACATGAAAAATGCAACAAAGTTTTTCAGTTCCCAAAGATCATTGATGATGAAACTAAAGGGATTATAAACTGAAAATGTTACCCTTACCAATCAAAGCAATAATTTTATAGCATGGCTGCCGTAGCTGAATGAGCATTACATTATTCTGGCCAAGCTGAAGACTGTAAGCCAGAAGAGGAGAAGAAAAGATGGCGGCACCCATGATGTAAAGGAGACAGGTACGCATATTTAAAAAAATAGCAATCAGGAAGGTAGGGTTATTTTATTGCTGAAGGGACAAGTGATGCCCCTTGTGCAATAAAATAAACTTACCTGCCTGGTAGCTCTCTAGAGGAATGTCCCTTACATTGATGACCGTTGAGTGAACCAAGTGGTGTTCAGGCTGGCAGGCTGGAAAATTCTGGTGCAATGAAAAGTATTTATAAAGAGGATTGTATTCAGGTAAAGTACTGTCTGACACTGGTTAGCTGTTAAAACTACCCAATAATGAAAAAAAAATATATATGAGGTATTAATTAATCCCTGTGAAAATAGTTTAAGTGGAACTAAAACTTGTTATTAAAAAAATTATCAGGTTGGTCCTTTATTGCAAGAGGGAAAGGCAATGTCCTTTGCAATAAAATACATTTTACTTGACTGATTGGAATTTTTTAAAAACACTCTCCTGACCTTGTTCTGTCTCGGGTGCTGCCATCCTATTCAACTTTTTTTCCAGGTTCCCGTTCTTCAGCCATCTTGATTGGCAGAGCTGGGATGATGTCACCTCAGACCATGTGCACAGGAGTTATTCCAATCCTGGCAGCCCTAGGGGATACCCAGCACATCAGAACACCATATGCCAAGTTGTGCATGCTTTCAACATTTTGTTTAGAAAAATATCCTAAAGGGGCAGGTAATTATGTTTTATTGCAGTGAGGACTTCAGCTGTCCTTTCTGGAATAAGAATCCTGAGGCATTGCAGATTTTCTTTGCAAAACTATGGTTCCAATTTAGGGGGGACCTACAAATACAACGATACACCACAAATACAATCTAATACTGTCCTTTCGGTATGGCAAACATGCATATCAGAAGTTCTGACTCCATTTGGTAATTATTGGTCTGGGAATCAGTAGGCAATACAGCCAATAACCAGAAAACTAGCATTTCTAAGATCTCAGCAACCCCAGCCTGTGTTTCCTTTAAACTTCCTTTGACACTTACAACAGCCTGCAAACCATTATGTGAAATAAATGTTTTATATATTAAAAAATATAGCTACCCCCATACATATTCAAGTGGATTCTTTATAATACAAGCAATTAGATGGAGCAACTTCTTGCACAATACTCATTTTTCGTTTTGATTGAAGTACGAACACTCGAGCTCCACAACCACCTCCCCACGATTCTCATAAAGTAAATACAAGCTAAACTTCCATTATTCTGTAAAGAAAACGATCTTTGATCTCAATCATTGGAATAATATTCTTTTTTCAAGAGTCAGAAGCAAATCGATCTTCACTGTTTCAATTTTGCTACAGGAAAAAGTGATAAAATGTAGCGTGCTTTCAAGTTACAAATGCAATTTGGACCACATAAGAATTGTACATTTAACCATCATATAGATACTTATCTCAAGATGACTATCTCCATGCCCTTCAGGGTAATAACTGTAACAGCTGTGAATGTGATAGAGAGCTTAAATGTTATGACTCATTTGTGTCTAGCAACTCAAAAACTCTCTCAAGAAAAAATATATTGAATAACACAAGGGCCTCTCAGGCAGGCTGCAAATGATGAGCTATTAGCATAAAATGTCACCTATTACTGCTGCTCACCTTACAAAGCTTTGCAGTCACAAGTGTAGTCAAGCTTTCAAATGAATTATTTGATCATCTTATCAGAGATGTAATAGAATTCATCTCTAAATGAACAATCCTTACTTGCCTATATAAAAAAAAGAAAGAAATAGCCATGTCTCACTAACTACTACTTTAAAGTGCATTTCTGTCTATCTATCAACCTATCTCAAAAGAAAAGGAAAGTTCCCTTATTCAATTCCAAGGTTTTGTGTATCATGACATAGTAAAAAAATATATGTGGTCTTTAACAAGTCTAAATTTTAGGCAAATATCAGCTAAACAACAACCATGATTTTTTTACACCATATCAGAATTTTTTATTTTTTTTTATTTAAAAGTCAAAGTTCAAAAGCAGTGTGTAAAAAAATAAGAACCACTTCCATAGGAATTAGGAAGGTGGGTAGCAAAAAGGTGCTGTTTAATGTAATTAAATAAGTTGCCACTGAAAAATCACAAGAATTCTGAAACTATCATTTGGACACGAGACCAAAGTAGTTGGCCATAATGAGCAGAACCACATTTGACAAATACGGTATATTAGCAATAACACCTCATACCAATTGCCATAGTTGTAGAGGGGGATGATTTGGGCTTGTTTTGCAGCCACAGGACCTGGGTACCTTGCAGTCATTGGGCCTGATTTATTAAAGCTCTCCAAGGCTGGGGAGAATACAATTTCATCAGTGAAGCTGGATAATTCAGCAAACCTGCAATGGATTTCCTCAAAGTTATTTGCTATTTGCTAACAGATGTATTGAATTCTGGAACAGATCCCTTCCTGGCTTACAAGATCTCTCAGCTTCACTGATGAAGATGTATTCTCTCCAGCCTTGGAGAGCTTTAATAAATCAGGCCCATTGAGTCATTCATGAACTCCTCTGTATATGGCTTCATGCAACAGGACAATGATCCCAAACACACCTGCGGTTCTTTAATAGAGAGGCTAAATATAAGAAAGAATCAAGGTGTTGCAATGGCCCAGTCAAAGTCCATATCTCAGGGTCATCAAAATGCTGTGGTGGGATATTTAGATATCTGTAGTTAAACAAATACCTGAAAACCTCAATTAACTGAAGCAAAGTTGTAAAGAAAAGTGGGCCCAAATGTCTCCATATCTCAATGATGTGAGAGACTGATAAAGTCATACAGCTGCTAAATGTAATTCCACAAACCCATTGAATCATAGGGGTATATTTAGTTAACCATACATGCCTTCTCTATTTTGGCTTCATTTTTGGTAAATAATGACACAGTGTAATCTGTTGTGTGTTAAGGATTTAAAATGTAGAACCTGCTAAACACCAGGACCATCTATCTATTGATCTGTCTATTTAGACCTTTTAAATTAAACAGCTAACCAACCTTCTCTCCTGCCTATGGTAAGAGCTGAAATCCCCACTTTTAGGGGAAGAATAATTGGGCATGTTTGAAAACTTTGATTGCCACTGTTCCTTTTGATGTCAGCGATACAAGGAGATATTTCTACAATTTACCCTCCTCCACCCTTTATTGGGCTTTATATATAAATCCTCTTTAATGTTTAGCGTTGCGTAATATGTTGGCGCTATATAAATCCTGTTTAATAATATGAATAATAATAATAATAATATAATATATTCTATTCGGTAAACTGTGTATATATTTTAAAGAACAAATAAACTTTAAAAAGGACTAGTCACTTGAAACTTTTGGCAGGGTTTTGCTTCTTTTCGTCAGTGCCTCCAGCAAAGAGATTTGTGCAGCAGTGTCATCACCAAGTCTCTCACCGAATTCACCATGGCTGACAGTAAAAGGGAGCAGTGCGTAGGATCTCACACTACAGATTTACAGCTATAAATCTGTATGCACGGACACACTCTCATACCCTCACATACATGAATGTGCTGTTATTATTTTGGAGACAAATGGTAGGTTTTTCATGTTTTTTCTAAGGCACAATTAGCGCCTTTGCTTTTAAGGTAAAGTCCACTTAAAGCAGAACTATATCCTTTTGTAAAAAAAAAAAATACATCCAGACAGGTCCTTTATTGCATATTGTGCAGGCAATGTCCCTTCTACAATATAATACAATATAATTCTACATGCACCTGTTGCTGTTCCATCGCGGATGCTGCGTTATTACACCTTCTCTTCCTTTTTTCAATTTTCATCCATCTTGGGTAGCTGGGCTGGGATAACACATGTGTTTGGGAGTTCATTCAATCCTGGCAGCTGCAAGTGAAGCCATGATGTTCTAGGTAAAAAAAATATGTTAATCAATAAAAGGAGGTTTTGTAAGTTTGCATAATTACTAGCCATTTTGGTTAACTGTCAGTTCCCCAATATCTTAGCCTTATATTGTTTGTCATTGTTCACATCAATATTTCTCAATATTCAAATACATTCCATTTTATTGAATTGATTCTTACTTTGCATGTCCTTTTGATGCAGTTTATTTATTAATAGATGTATCTCTGAATCCAAACCAGAAGGCTGTATTGATGCTTCAATATAAAATATCAGACACTAATTGCTATGTTGGTGATCTGTCTTGTGTTATGAATCTGGCCCAATTGTTCTGACTGTACATGTGCCAATTGTAGGTAATTGTAATGTCATCCTGTTTTCAACTGTAAAAACAAGTTAGTGCAACCTATCACAAACCGTTGCTTTCACAACTATGAAACCATTAAAATGTTAGTGATATCATTCCTTGATCCATTATTCATTTCAGCAATAAACATTAATTAAAATAGGTGGCAATTGCCTAAAGTTAGCATGTGTATGGATAATATTAAGGTCTGAGTTATGGAAACTGAGCTGGAGAAAAAATGTATTGTCTCTCAATGTAGACATTCAGTATCCAAACGTCATTTTCACTGTCCAGATTTGAAAAATAAACAAGAATTAGGTCAGATTGGTTGTTGTAAGTAACAGGAGGTTTTTCCATTAAGAAAATGTCACTCATCATTCCTTAACCCATTAGGCATTTTACAAGCTTTTGTTGAGCAAGAGGAAGGAAAATGGGTGTGTGTTTAGGAACAGACAAAAGTACAAAACAAATATAAATGCTAATCACAATTCACATGATCTCAGTTAAGATGTTCAATATGCCTTTTTAATGAATACTTAACATTAAAGTATTAAAATAATTGCCATGTGCACAATTTGTTAAAATTCTCCAATAGCATTTTTATGAACAAATATTCTGCTATATGTAATGTTTTTCCAAATATACAGTGGCATAGCATTGTCATTAAACATTTGTGTTGGGCAGCCCTTGGCACCTATGCTCATTTCCTTATTAAAGACTCTATGTTTCCTGTTCATTAGTAGCTGGGCTAGCCTCTCTAGATAGCATTTCCTATTAAAAGTTTCCTAGATACAGAAAGACTGCACTCTATTAGTTGTTAATGAGCTAATGTACAGGATGCCTTCATATCTCTTAGAATTCCAGGTTCCTTGGCACATATTAGCCAAATAATAAAACTGTGCACCTACTAAAGGTGGCCTAGGTTGTAATTGTAACCAGGCCCCTAATTATGGAAGACTGGATATAGCCAAGTGCAAAACATTGCCCTTCATTTCCTTGTATGGAAAACCTCCCATCATTCGTTCCAATTTTAAATGCACAATTTTAGTGTGTCTATAGATAACGTCCTTCTTTATTATCAAATAAAGACTTTTAGAATGTTCTTTGTACATGCCACATGTACTATGTACCTCTACTTGTGTCATCTGGTGATCCTCTGATAAATGTATTCCTTTGATGTGTTTTTCTTTATTAATCTCATAACTATTTTCAGTAATTTGTTAGCCATAAGAGTTCAGTCAGCATGAAGTTAATATATTTTAAAACAAATGTCAGACTAACATTTATACTGTATGCATGCTGATTTGTATTATTAAGTCTAAACACTGTGATGTTACATCTGTAGAAAAAAAGACATTCTGGATGTTAATAATAAGGAGTATGTGCATACGCCTCCAGACATCATAATTTATTACTAGTAACTGGTGTTCACCATGTCTGCTCCATTGGTACAGTTTCATTATTTTGAGTTGAACAGTTTTTCTTTGTATTGTTGTTTGTCTGTAACAACTTTCATTAACGCATGAGCAGACTTAGGGCAGGTTCAAATTTTATGTGCATGCCTGTAATTTATGCATCTTTAATGCAGTGCCATTACAATGATTTTTTGTCAAAAATTTTCTGTATCAAAAGCATAGGTGAATAGTGGCTTTGAATATAATGAATTTATCTAATTTTGTATTTTGTTGTATGTTGTCTTATATAATTGGCCTGATTTCCTAAAGCTCTCCAAGGCTGGAGAGGATACAATTTCATCAGTGAAGCTGCGTGATCCAGCAAACCTGGATTTCCTAAAAGTAATTTGTTAGCAAATGTTTTCAATCCTTACTCATCTTTTCCAGTGTTTTAAGTAAAGTGGGTTTGAAATGTTTCAATAAAGACATTGGAAATTATGTTACTGCTATCAGCCATTTACCAAAGAGGGTTTTATTAATTGGTTTTTAAAATACTTATTTAGTTCTGAATAAAATCAGACTGAAAATGTGTTTCAGTGCTAGTTATGATATAGAATGAAGTGGGTGTAAGTAATACAGCTGTCTTTAGATTAAAGATGAAGTGTAGAACATTTGTATCAGCACATTGCAAGCACATCTGAGTTCCCAGGTACACTGATATGAACACATTCCCCAAAGTAATGTACCAAAAGCCTGTCCTCACCCCCTCCCACCTACTGCACCATAGTAATTGCACATTACTTTGATGGACAGCCTAATTAGCCAACAACTTCACTTAAGCTGCATACACACATGCAATCATTGTTGTTGGAAATGATCTTTTACGATCCTTTCCAGCGACAAAGCACTGCACGATGCATGAACAAGTGTTGTACATACAGCACTATTTTGCTCTATGGAGATGGGAGAGAACGACGGAGAGGGGAGAGAACGAGAGGGACATACTGCTGCACGCTCTCCTCTCTATTAAGATCGTTCATCGTCCATCGTCCGTGAATCTGCCAGGACTGTCGTATGGACAATGGATGATGGGCACTGTACACACGCCAGATTTTCGTCTGATATCGGCCCTGAGCTGATTATTGGACGAGAACCATTGGGCGTGTTTACGTAGCCTTAAGAAATGTAGAATGTGACAAAGGTCATTGCATATCTGAGAATCCAGGCATTGGAGGTATTCTGGGTACCTAAAGCATACATTTGTTTCCCTATAAAGGGCAAAGTAACATATTTGCTTTGTAGTAGACACCCTACATTGCTTGTACTTGTCTTCTATTTGCCCCGTTGTTGCCCCAGCCCTACCAACAGGAATCCTCCAAGCCTGAAGACTGTGAATGCCCCTTCCCAACCCAACACTTTTTAAGCTGAATGATTATTCTCCTAGTCAGCCATAACTATGTAATAGGTGGCAGGGCACAGAGTCATTAACTGAATTTAGCTCCAAGTTCTAGTAGGTAAACTGTAGTAGTGGAGGAAGCTCCGGAGTGCCTCTGTTACCTATCAAAAATGTTACTTTGCTTTGAATGGACATAATGCAGGTTCACTTTAAATTGAAAATTAACCTGGCAGGCTGGCACCTGGAGGTACCTGCTGTGAGCTGAAAGTGGTGGATTAGCGTTGCATTGAAAACTTAAGGTTTGCTTGAAGATTGGAGGCTGGAGATACAGGGGGTCCTATAATGATTCCCCTGGGAGGTAACATAGTATGTAGTTATTCCACCCCATGAGCTCTTTAATATGACTAATTGTTAACCGTTCCTTGTCAGTATTTGCCATTTCCTTTGACAGCTGTCATTATTGGCCAACTTGTAATAACAACAATCTGCAGAAAAAAGTTGATGGATTTTAAACGGAAGTAAAAAACACAGACACGTAGATGAACTCATTAAAATGCATCTTTGAATCAGGCCGCAGGATTCTAGAGACCTCTAGCTTTAGACTGCAAAGGAGAATCATAGAAAACCAGCTGAGCAGACCTAACAGGAATCAGCATATGGACCCCTCAAAATTATATATTTTCTGTGAAAAGAAAGAAATGGAATTACACAGAGACATTGATTATTATTATACAGTGCAGCATGTTCCTTTTTAGAGGGGGAAAGATTTTTCCATTCAAACATGAAATGCTGTTTTAAAGAGTCAAGCTTAAAGGTTATGTAATTATACCTATTTAATATGTGGGCAGGGGGCTTTCAGAATCTCCTCTGGGAACTCCTCGTCCCCAGCATGTACACTGCACGATGAAAGTACCTTTTCAGGCACAACAGCGCAATTCAGGCTGTCACACGGCAGGGAAAAAAAAATCAGAATCAGGGTCTATTCTTTAATAGAAAGCAATACTGTAGTTTAAATTAGCAAGCAGCTGCTGAACTGCTATTTAAATCAGTGTTTGCACTGACATCCCCAAAAAAGTGTTTTTTTTCTCCCCTTTTTAATTATACTGTCAGTGCGGCACGCTGCTCCTCAAAATCCTTCTGATTTAGACCTTTTAATAGAAAGTGACAATTTAAACTGCCATGTTAGCAGCATACGTGGTGCTTAGCGTTACTACTCGACTGATGCCATTGCTGGCTGAAGACCAAGTTGTTAAGCGGAAAAAAAAGGTGCATGAGGGGGGTAAGAACCAGTCAAATCACTATTCAAGACTGAAGCACTTAATATAATGACCTTTATCATGATGAACTGATTAGCTGTTGATGTGGAGAAAATATATCATTTCATGCAAGCTACATTGCAACTTAACAATTAATGTCCATTTATTGTCAAGTGAAACCAAATAATTAAGCCGCGGTAACCCTTACAGTGCCAGAGAGTAATGGCAAAAACAAATAATTAGGCTGTCCTGACCCCTCAGAAGCCATAAGGTTGATGAAAATGGTTAATTTTGTTAATTGCAGATTTAATTCATATTTGGCTTCTCGCTGATATAGCATAGAAAAGAAAAAAGTCGGGAAGGTAAAATGTCAAGTGTGGAACTCCAAAGCTGGAAAGGTTGGCAGCAGATCAGACCCGGGCACATAAGTGATGTAGAAAGAGAAGAAAAATACCTACCTTGTGAAAATGATATTCATGGTACCTAGTGCTCTACTTCTAGGGGGATTATTGAAAATAATTGTGACCTTTTCAGGAAAATATGCCAACCAGACTGATTTATCCTAATTCTCTCTTGTGTGTTTGAGCACAGCTAATGATTTTATAATGTATACCTACAAAGTAAGTGTTGTTTATATTTTTATTGCCATTTTAACCAACTTATAAGAAAGAAACATGTTGTAAACAATTCTTTTGCTTAATATCAGAACTTTAAATATTAAAAGAGTAAATAATCAGGGTTTACAAAGCTCCTTGAGATTGAACTGGAGTACCTGCTTCCTCTCACAAGCAGAGACCAACAATGTATAGGAAGCCCATTGGTGATATAATATGACATCAACCCAAAATAAAATGTTTTCAGTGAGCTGAGCATTTAGTGGCTATTTTGCCATTATTGGTTAGAGATTGGTGAGACATAAATTGAGTTGCATCTCTCAAATTCTTATAGGCCACTATTTGGGGAAAAGGGAGTTGAAAAATTCCGATATGGGATTACCGCAGCTGGCAAAGGCAAGTCTTCCAGTACCAAAAACGTACTCTATGGGCCTGATTTGTGAAAGCTCCCCAAGGCTGGAGAAGATACACTTTTAAAAAGTGAACCTGGGTGATCCAGCAAGGCTGGAATGGGTTTGCTATTTGTTTGCAAATGTTTTCAATTTTGGACCAGATCTGTTGAAGATTTCTTTTGGATCACCCATGAAAGTGTATACTTTCCAGTCTTAGAAAGCTTTTATCCAGGCCCTGTGACTGTGAAATGTCATTTATACAAACACTGACATCAGCAAAGTAAGTATAGCTGACTTGGTACAATCTCTTTACCCTACAGAAATCATTCCCTATCATGAAAGTGCTTGGTAATGCATTTACCTACGATGCCAATAGTTCCCAGTCCTTCAACCCGTATTAAGGAATGATTATCATCTAAAGACGGGCAACATTTTGTAAACTTTCTAGTTTTTTTGTATGTAAGTTACTTCAATGTGTCCCATTTATTAAGTTTTTCGAATAGATAGTCAATACTTATGATCCTCACAGTTACAAGTACTTCAGGCTTGAGAGTGGCAACGCTTTCAGACTGATCCTCAGTCACCTGGCTTCCTCTTTTCTCCTGCATTGTCAATCATGCTGCAGGTGTCACCCACATGTGGGCAGATCTAGGTGTCAGAAAGTGTCAGATATAACTGCAAAGTTACCATGTCCATCGCCCACTGCCATTCACAGAGCCACTAGAGCCACAAATGGGCACAGGTCCAGGAGCATGCTTGGCAATGGGCAGAGGAAAGGGAAGCAATGCAATAATGTTTCCAGGATCCATCACAAGCTTCTGCTTAGCTCTACCTAGAGTGAGAGAGGAAGAACCATGTAACCTCAGTAAATACGCCTTAAAGTATGTATATATTACACAGTAATGTAAACATGAAATATAAATATGGACCATTAGGTTGCGTACACACTTCCAATGATTATCGTTGGAAACAAACGATGAATGACCGATTGGCTAAAACTCGTTCACAAAAAAGGTGACCAACGACGCAGACAAACAAGGATTGTCATTGGAAATGAACGACAGTCACAGCAGATCTGAATGGCCGACGATCGTTCGGTATCTATCATGTGTACAGTCGTCCAATGATTGTGCATGTTTCTGCAATACACTTTCTCCTTTACATGCCACTCCCTGCATCGTTCAAACGATTGTATCTAGCGTGTGTACATTATTGGTGGATTAAATTTGAACAATCATATCGTTACAGCATGTACAGAATTGTGCTCAATACGATTGTTCAAATATAATCGTGCATAACCGCTGATCGGTCATAATGGTTCGTTTTCTAACGATAATTATTAGAAGTGTGTACCTAGCTTTACTTTTAATAAAAATAGCATCCATGGGTTTGCACACACTTGAATAATAAAAAAACAGTTGCTTTTTCTGTATCAGTCGGAGATATTTTTAATCTCCTGCCTTTTTTTCTCAGGGTCCTCACCTCCTGTGTCACTGTCTGTATTTGTCTGTCATTTGCAACCCCTATTTAATGCACAGCGCTGCGTAATATGTTGGCACTATATAAATTCTGTTTATTATTATTATTATTATTATTATTATTATTATTAATAATATTAATAATAATAATAATAATAATAATAAATATATACACACACACACAATTTATACCAAAATATTTTTGTGTTTTTCATAGTGACATAGAGACACAAATTAAGACTTTGTGTACCAACAAAGCCTTGTAATCATGGCAATTATTATAATGGGAAACAAAGCCAGGTCAGGGATATGGTTTTGTTTATTAAGAAAGCCATGTCAATGTAAGTGATAAGATTTAACACAGCTTTGTTTACCATCACTAGTAACACTGATCATTCCTGGTTTTAAAAGGGGCAGCCTAATTTCATGGTAAGGGTAAGATTGTAGTGTGGTAAGCTGTTAGAGATTCAACTGATGAGAGGGAAAGAGTTAAATGTAAGAGTCCTGTTTAAAACAACATATAGGCTGCCAGGTGCTGACTTTGTGAAAGGTTTGTGGGGCCATCCTGCCATACTCATCTTTCTTTGTCTACCTAGATTGACACTGGCCTAGAGTAAGTATATGATCCAAAAATTAAAATTGTTCTGTGCTGCGTGCTTGTTCTGAGTCACTGACTAACTGTGAAGTGAACCATTAATAGGAGTCTAGATCAGTGTTTCTCAAACTTTTAACATATGGAAACCACTTGAAATAACTTTCTGGTCTTCAGGGAACCCCTGTTATAATTACTATATGCAGAAGTGACAGTACATTAGTGTGGCAGCTAGTGGGAAGAATGTCGCCCTTATTCATAGCCAAAAAGATCATGTGTAACTGTGCAAAGAGTCACAAACTGCTAATTGCTCAAGCGACAGCTAGCAACCTCTGGAGAAATACTGGATGAGAAACACTGTTCTCAATTCTTGGCACTACCCCATCTGCTCTGAAAAAAAATAGCCATCTAACACATAATTGATGAAATCGTGTTTTAGCTGTTAGGATTTTTAATACCATCAGAGATTTTCCCTTTGCACATGTAGCATTACTTGTTTTTCTGTGTCCCTACAATAAGAACTATGTTATGAATGAGACACCTCTGAACGACGAGAACGTCAGATCCCCAGACCTCAAATTCTGTTCAAAATGACGATCCAGACACACTTTGGACACTAAAACAGCAACAGCAAAGTAGTGAGGTCATTTATCTGCTTTCAACTTGATTGGCCCTTAGGCAAAAAGACTATAGGTTTCCTGTGTAAAATAGCAAATGGACACAAAAATATGCCACTGGAAAAGTGGTCACAATAAGTGGTCACAATAAGTCACAGGGAAATCACCAAAAAGGAGAATGGAAAACTGGAAAATGGAAAATCATGCCCTTTTCAAACTGACTAAGTGAGAAGTTCCCACTTATTCCCAGCAATATTATGTTTAGTCTCCACTATTTCTGGCACACATCAAATGTGTTTTTAGAGCTTCTTAAAAGCACTGCAAAGGCCTTTCCCTTTTTTTGCAATATCCATGGATGCTTCACTGTTACTTTACCTTTCTTCAATTTCAATGTATTATGATGCTTTGTTCTGGGTCAAAGCTCCATTGCCATGTATTAACCTATATGTTTCTGAAACTGAATTAAAGCAAAGCTGAATCATGCCACTTGGAATTGGTGGTAAGTGGACCTTACTGTTGTAATGAGCATTTATTTCGCCAACATCTATGTTGTACATCTTAAGGTGCATCTCAATAAAAACTCTATTGCACTGAAAAATGTACAACACATAAGAAAAAATTCAATTACCTTGAACTCTATTACTTTTTGATATGGTATGCTGTATCTGGCATCATCCATATTCCTAGTGATTACTGCTAACAGAATAACAGAAATAGTTACCGTCCCTAAGTTACACACCATTTGAAGACACTCAGTAAGCAGAATACAGCTTATCCCACTTCTGCAGAACCTAATCATCAGGGGTGAAGTACATGGACACTTCCAGAAACCTAGAATTTAGAACAAAGACACAGAGTTATGTGGGGGAAAACTGAGTAGGAGAGAGTATTGTGTTAATGGAGGCTGGTAACCACAAGTACAAACATATACTTCATCACAACTTCATTAACACATGGAGATAAAAGAAAAAATCCATTGCACCGAATACTGGGGAAAAAAAGGATTAAGGAGGTGACCCATTTCACCACAAAAATCTTGTCATAATATTGAGCACCATATAAAACTTAATTGTTTTTACAATACAGAGAGATCTTGAGTAACCACACACAAAGATCAAACCAGAGATTTATTTATCTTTACTCATGAAAGTACTATATGTGTTGTAGTGGTGATGGTGGCAGGAAACTAAGTCTAAACAGACTAAGGCTCTGATAAGGTACCACTGACAATGACAGTACATGTGCTAGAATGGTACAGTTGCACAAAGGATTTTGATATAGATATCTTTTTTGTATAGCTATAAAGAACTTGTGTTGTCCTTAGCATCTAATCCATGGACATTCTAACATTTACCTGTCTCAGGTACTGGTGCCATATGACTTTTTCCCCTGCATTTTTACTCCTGGATCATTATTTTGCAAATTCTGCAAACAAAAGCTAGACTGTGGTAGCACACAATCTTTGATCTCCCTTTTAAATGTATACCTTGACCAAAAGTTGGCCTGTAGTTCCTGCCTGATTTACTAGTATTTTTTATTCTCCAAAGCTGTCTCAATACTGTCCAACCACATCACTGACAATAGGCCTAATTTATTAAAGCTCTCCAAGACTAGAGAAGATACACTTTCATTGGTGAACCTGGGTGTTCCAGCAAACGTAGAATTGATCTGGGTTAGGTTTGAAAACATTTGTTAACAAAAAGCAAATTACTTTTAAGAAATCCATTCCAGGTTTTTTGGATCACCCAAGTTCACTGCTGAAAGTGTATCCTCAAGTCTTGGAGAGCCTTAATACATCAGGCCTAGTGTGTCTAAGACCCTGTACTTGAAATGTTCCCAGGTCTTTGTCACTGATAACAGTTAGGGCAGCAACCACGGCCAGCCCTGACACCAAGGCTGTTGAGAGTGTAATGTCCTCTTATCTACAACATTGGATGCCAGTCATAATTCATCTCATGAGCCTTGAGCCATGGGCGTACACATGTGCAATAAGTGTCGCTAGAAACGAACGATTGACCAATATTCTTTAGCAAAAAAAGTGCACAACGATCGGCCAATATTCTTTAGCAAAAAAAGTGCACAACGACTGGCCAACGACACTGACGAACGAGGAAAGTCGCTGGAAACGAATGACCATCCCGTCAGGTCTGATTGGGGCGACGATCATTCGCAATCTATTGTGTGTATGGTCGTTCAGTGATCATGGATGGTTCTGCAGTACACTTTTTCTAGTACACGTCACTACCTGCATCATTCAAACGATTGTGTCTAGTGTGTGTACATCATTGGTGGATTATATTTGAACGATCGATCGTATCCTTAACAGCATGTACAGACTCGTGCACTATACGATCCTTCAAAATAATGGTGCATAATAGTTGATCGGTCATAATTGGTTTGTTTTGCAATGACAATTATTGCAGGTGTGTACGTAGCCTTAGGAGAAAAAAATGCAGCTACTTAGATTTTGCTCAAATTGCTCACCGATTGTTTTTCCCAATGTCTGAAAAGTGGTCACCACAGTCTTCAACAGCAATGCCTAAATTTTTCCCTGTGATATTGCCCATGGTCCTTGTTTTTTTCCTTATTTTATTTCTACTAATATTCAGTGTGCAGGAAATGTTGCCTCTGGTCAAGAGACTTGCAGTTCTGCTGACTTACTAATTCAAAATACTAGCTAGCAGCCTTGCAAAAACAGCATGGTCGGTTTATCCATGGCATTTCTAACAGGTACAATTCTACACACTGCCTGTACCAGTAATTCAGGGAATCTCCATCTGGTCTTCTCAATAGCAGCACATGAAGGATGCCTTGTCCTTTAGAGGCTACCATATAAGTCAAATAGGACAAGTTCGCAATTACCAATGTTGTTTTTTCAAACATAAAGGTTGCAAAAGAAACTCTCCAACGTCATGGAATATAGCAAGAAAGCAGACAGGTATACGGGTAGCAGACTATGGTCATGCGGAAAGATACGAGGAATGGAGAATATTATCTTGTCCGGTGACTGAGTAGGGGGAAGATGGCATGGTATATACTTAGAAGCCTGGAAATAAGGTTTCCCTTATAGACAGTGATAAAAAGGAAGTTAACGGTCTTGCACTTTTAGATCAGGTATGTTGGTATGTCTGAATGCAAGTCATACTTTTTCCATAAAACAAATATATTGCACCTGGGTAGGAATGCTTTCAAAGCACTTTCACAAACACAATGTGACAATTTTGAGAAACCTCTAAAAATGGGACCTACATAATCAAGCAGCATAGTGCTCTCAACTCATCCAAGCGTTTTCTCACCCCAACCAAATAACTGGTATCTCTACGAGGGGGTGCTGAGAAGTTCCTGGCTTTGCCCAGAAAGAAGAGCGCCAGAGTTATGAAATACCACATATATTCAACATTTTGCCCCCTGAGACTGATACACTTGGTACAGCGTAGTTGAAGCTTTTCTAGACTGTTCAAATAAAAGTCCTTTGGTTGGGCTGCAAACCAGCTCTCATATACCAGCAGCATATTTGACGTCAGAAATGTCTTCAAAACGCTGCCCCAGGTGTTTCTTTAAATTCAGGAACAGATAATAGTCCGAAAGGGCAAGGTCAGGTGAGTAGTGGGGATGGTGGACCAATCGGAAACCCAGGGTGTTCAATTTGGCAGCCACAACGTTAGACGTGTGCGCAGGTGCATTGTCCTGCAAAAAAAGGATCCCTTTGGTCAACATTCTATGGCGTTTCGTCTTAATTGCCTGCTTCAGCTGGTCCAGGAGGTCAGCATTATACTATTTGGTGATACTAGAGCCCTAAGGTAGGTAGTCCACCAACAGAATACCGTCTTTGTCCCAGAAAACGGACGCTATGACTTTTTTGGCTGATTTTTGAATTTGGAACTTCTTTGGCCACAGGGACCCCCTGTGGCGCCATTCCTTTGGTCCCACGATCATAGATGTGGAGCCAGATTTCATCCTCAGTCACCAACTTAGCCATAAAGTCGTGTGCAGCTTCAAAATGGGCCAAAATGGCTTTGTATTTCAATATTTTTATTGAGATTTTAGAACAAAACAATATCAATAACAAGACTTAAAAGAACAATGACAAGAGTCAAAGACAAGAACCATAGATAAACAAAGTGTGGTCAGGTGAATCATCTGTAGTATATGGCATTGAAAAAAACAATTGTAACAATCAAGACCTGTAAACTTCACCTTCCCAGAGTTAAGCCAGGTCGCAAACATAAATAAATAGAAAAAAAAATGACGGTTATGATATATGAGGGTGTGTCTTGCACTTTGACCCTAACTCTTAACACATAACGAACATAAAGGAGGACACAAAAGGTAAAAGGGAGAGGGAAACAACAATTAGGATAAATACAACAGGGTATTGGGGGGGAAGGGATAGAGGAAGAATCCAATAACAACCCATGGTTCGAACTGAATTCCCATATCCAACTATTATGATCCATTATAGGTGAACCATGGTTCCCAGACATCCTCAAATCTGTCCAGGGAATTCTTTAAGGTATGAGTGAGTTTGTCGTTCACCATGATCCAATTCAATTTAGAAGCTATGGGGTCTAAGGGAATAGTGGGGGCCTTCCAGGCTTTAGCCAATGCGATTCTACTGGCCACTAGTAGCAGTCTGATCAATTTTTGAGTGGGTTTCGGCAAAGTTGTATCAATTTTACTAAATAGGGCGGCTTCTACCGTAGCCGTAATTTCCTGCTTCACCACTCTTGAGATTAAATTGAATACTTCATTCCAGAACCTCCTGGCCAACGGGCAAGTCCACCAAATATGTACCATGGAGCCCCTGTGCCCGCACCCTCGGAAACACCCAAAATGGCTTTGGATGCTTCAACTTAATCCTTCTTCTGATGACTGTTCAAACATTTCGGCACCCACTTCGCTGAAAGCTTGGGCATGTCTGGGGTAATGGTGATAACAAACCCAACACGTTCCCGTGAGATGTCAAGTATCTGGGCTATCTTTTTTGCCGATATTCGCCGGTCATCAATAATCAGCTCATGGACAGCATCGCAGGTTGCCAGGTCACTTGAGGTTGGAGGCACCCACTGTGGGGCTCATCTTCAACGGTGAAATGCCCAGTCCTGAAACGAGATATCCAGGTTTTGACAGTGCTGTAGGAAGGACACTTCCCCCCCAGTGTTTGTGACATCTCAGTGTGAATCTCCTTTACTGACTTTCCCTGGAGAAACAAAATTCCATGACGGCCCCGTAACTCCAACGCCGTGAAACTTGGTTATGCCTCTGCCATCACAGCTTCTCACTAAAAGAAAAAACTGTTTTTAGAATTGCAAAGACCTGATATTGTTAAGACCTGATACAGTTACATACTAAGATATTGTCATATGCCCCCACACTAATTTTTCTATTTCATCTGGAAGGGGGCAAAGCCAGGAACTTCTCAGCACCCCGTCGTAGTTGCAAGGAGACCCCCCTCTGCCCTGTTTGTGGTCAGCTACCAGCCTACATACACACAATACTCTCTCTTATGCAGTGTCTCCCCACATAGGAATGGGCATGTCTTATCTTGACTGCTGCATGGTTCCTGAAAGCATATCCAATGACCCCATGATGGCTTTGCTGCCCAGGTTTAAAACTGTATTTACTGTAGCTGATGACATAATCATCCACAAGTTCATCAGCCCAGTAGCTTGCAAACCTTTAGAATGAGCCTCAGTCATGAAAGGTGTCCTCTGCTATACATCCTGAGCATCCTGCCTGCATGAGGTTTGGAAGAAAAAATGGCTCTGTCTGGGGGAACGCGACCTACAAACTACACCTGATCGTGTTGGCTTTTAGTGGAATATACAAGGGCTGTTTGACTAGTAGTGAGCCTAACATGTAAAATAATAAAAATATTTGTAAAAACTCTGTATAATAATAAAATATAAAGCCTTAGATCAAATTTGACCAGAAAGTATACACACTATATAACACTAAGGAAATCCATAAAGAGATGCAAGAAGTGTTGAAGAAGATGATTCACCTTCCTACTCCACTGTCAAAAGATGGGTTGTCGAGATCAAACAAGGTTGAAAAAGCTTTTTTTTTTTTTAAAGAAAGGCCTGGAGCACCCAAAGTTGTCACAACCCAGGAAATGATTGACAGAAATCACGATATTGTCCTCCAAGACAGAAGACTGACCACCAGCAGCATTGCTAAGAGTGTGGGGATTTCAAATGAAAGAGTTTACCACATTCTTACTGAAGAACTTGGAATGAGGAAACTTTCTTCAAGGATTCCGAAACCTCTGACTCCTGACCAATAGAGAGAATGGGTGAGATGCTCCAAAGTCTTTCAAAGTCTTGGATCCATCACTTTGATCCAGAGACACAACAGCAGTCTCAACAATGGAAACACAAAGGTTCTCCTACCCCAAATAAGGCAAGGATCACAAAGCCCTCAATGAAGGTCATGGCCACTGTCCTCTGGGATACTCATGGTGTAGTGATGATTGACTTTCTTGAAAAGGGTCAAACAATCACAGGGACTTATTATTCCAAATTATTAATAAGGTTAAAGGAGGATTTGAAGGGGAAAGGACAGGGAAATTTGACAAAAGGCTTTTTGTTTCAGCCAGACAATGTGCCAGCACACAAGTCAACTGTTGCAATGGCCACAATTCATGAATGCGGCTTTGAATTGTTAGAACACCCACCTTATTCACCAGATATGGCCCCTTCAAACTATTATCTATTTGAAATTTTAAACAAATACCTAAGAGGGAAGAAATTTGACTCTGATGACTCTGACTTCCTTGAGGGCCCAGATGTTGAGTTCTATTAAAGGGTATAAAGGCCTTAAAGAAAGATCAGAAGGTGCATTCTGCTTCATGGAAATGATATTGAAAATGTGTACAAAATAAATTTCCTAGTTTTTGTCTTTATGGTTGAGGCTCATTACATGTCATACCACTGTGCAATACTCACAGAGAAACTCTTTCTCCTCCTTCTGGGCATATAAAAAAAATAGTGTTTGGGTGCCAAGTAGGGGAGTTCTATGAGGAAGCAGCAGAAATAGTTCAACAGTTTGTGGGCCATGTTCAGGTCATGCCCTCCCCAAAAAAAGTTTTACTGAAGAAGTTTTACTGAATTCTCGTTAAAAGAGGATAGAGGGAAACAATATAACTTCAGCAGAGTCTCCCAACTTTTCTACAGAACCATAGCACTGTAAACCAAATGGGTCTAGCTGAGGCCTAGAAGTGGAAACATCTGTTCTGGTGCTAAGATTTTCATAACTGGAAAGAGACACAGACTTTAACTACAAGAACCTGGTGTCTTTACAAATATCAATGGATGACTTTGAAAACAGGTTACAAAGTCAGGTTATTCATCTGTGTGATATCCCTAAGGATTTTGGAGCTGACTGTATATTACAGTACGACTGAAGTATACCCAACTTATGGGAGATACCCCAGCCTCCTGTATTTAACTGGACAGAAATCAACACATGACAGACCAGTTCTCTCCAAATCCTGATAGACTCCAAGATGTACTTTGTAGAGTGCATTTTTATAAAATTAGGCTACGCTGAGGAGAAGATCTCGGTGGATTTCTTTGAAGCTTACTCTCCTCTCTGATGCCTCTCACAAACATACCTCATGTGAGGCACCCCCTCACCTCTTGGGGACCACTCCCATTTCCTCCAATAAAATGTAGGATGTGGGTTCCTAGAGAGAGTACCAAGGTTTGTGCACAGCTTCCAGCAGTCCATGTGGTTTCATGCAATGAGGACCACCCCAACAGCTTGTAATTCCTATTAATGTAAACTGGACTGGTATAAGTCTACTTCAGATTTGCTCATCTAGACAGTAGTTCTCACCTTGGTGTTGCACCTCTTTGAATCTGCTCTGTTTTGGGACATAAGGGCTCTTTTGATTAGTACATACAATGTTTTCTGCTCCATATGGTACACTCACTACATTTTCCTAGTTCCTAGTATGTTCTCTATGCTTTTATATTTGGGTAGCACTGATTCCATGGTGTACAGCCGCTTCCCTAAATAGGTTTTTACCTGTGACTGAGGGAACTTTACACAGAATTTATCCTTCTCTTGCTCACTTCCACTGCCCTATCCTTTTGAGGAAAATAATAAATTGCAAATGTTTTTAAAATTTTAAATGTGAATGTTACAATTATGCACCATAAAAATCCTAAGCATACTTTTGCCAAAAGATAATTTAATTATAAACATGGAGGTTGAGGTGTAACCTTTAACAAACCCCCAGTGAACCAGTATGATATAAATGGAAAACATTCCATAAGTGTTAATGAGGTGAGAAGACTGCAGTCGGTTATGTGACAGTGGAGGTGAACCTTGGAGCACCTTGGTGAACCTGGTGAGCATTGGATTATGGTTGTTTGAGAGTGGTTTTATTCCTCTTCTATTACTACCTGCCTCTTATTGGTTCCTCACCGTTTTTCCAGGTCTTTCCATTATATAAGTAATAGACAGTAGAAGTATCCATGTGTATCCTGACCCTGTCCCATTAGTAAGGTAACATTACATGTATTGAACTGTAGGGTTTGAGTGGTACTCTGGATACGCCATATCTTCTGCTTGTCTTGGAATATTTTTCTTAGGCTTGTATTTTGATTTTAAGGGCTTTTCCTTCTCCATAATCAAGGAATATAATAAACCTGCTTTGGAAAAACAGTGAAACCATCCTACATGTGTTTTCCAGGACTAGAAAGTACAAGAGACTGCAGTCAAAATGTAGGCCATGTGTACTCAAACTTTTCACCCTTCCCGTACGAGAAGTTTATCTTTATAGGTCTGTTGTATATCTTGGGGAAATGGCAGGTGTCTTGTTACTTTGGAAAAAGTTCACTGTAGCATATACATCTTGTTTGTTGTTGACATTGTCATCTTCCTTTCTGTACTTTATTTAAGGCTACATACACATGTGCAATAATTATCGTTGTAAATGAACGATTAACTATTGATCGTTCAATAATTGTTAACAAAAAAAAGTGAACAACGAGTGGCCAACAACGCCAATGACAGAGGAATGCCGCTAGAAATAAATGACCGTCCTGGCGGATTCGATTGGGCGACGATCGTTCGTTATTTATTGTGTGTACGGTTGTTCAGTGATAGTGGATGGTTTTGTGATACACTTTCCTCCTGTATATGTCACTTCCTGCATCGTTAAAACGATTGTATCTAGTGTGTTTACTATATTGGTGGATTATATTTGAACCATCGTTTTATTACAGTATGTACAGAATCGTGCACTATACGATTGTTCAAAATAATCATGAATAAACGTTGATCGGTCGGTATTTGTTTTTTAATGATAATTATTGCACATGTGTACCTAGCCTAAATAAAGAATGATAAGATAAAAAAATATAAAATGTCTTTTAAAGTGACAAATACTTGGATACCTTATTTCACCTACAGAAAGAACCAACCATGAGGTTGGGTGTGGCCTGGAATGTGATTGAAGTGGAGCGATGCATTGATCATGTATTGTATAAAGCTAGCTGGGGGTTATTTCACATAATAGATATTGGTATAAATGTGCAGAAACAATATACCAATGTAACTTCCACCTTGCGAATGACTGAATTGCTTTCCTGTATCGTATTATGTCCTTAGTAAGTGGTTACATGTTTATTTTTCCTCTCATTCTTACTTAAAAAATAAAAAATATAAATAATAGAATTTAGTTGCTGTGCACAGTATAACCTTTTTGCCTTAACAATCCTAAGTGTGTTTAATAATTTTATTCTTTATGTATGAACACTAAAAAAAAAAGGTATTGATGGTTCATAAGAATGGGTGAGGTGTAGCGGGAGAAGTAACCAATATTTATCCTTTGTCCAAAATTGTTGACTCTTTCCTTTTACATCATAAAGTTTGCAGTGTAAAGAAATATTATCGATTCGAATAAAATAAGTTTATTGTAACCTGAACATAGAACCACCACCAATACACTAGTGCCATCTAATGGTTATTCTACTCACATGCAGCTTCCATATAACCTTGTAAATCTATCATATCTTATATTTATATTTTTTTATATATATTTCTATATATTGTCCTAGATATACAGGGTTTTCAGAAATTATTTTTAAAAATGTTTGCAAATTGAACAACTCTGGGAATTTTTTAGACACACCATCATCTTCATATATTTTAATATGCTTTTGTCAAACACAGATGACATTATTTTGGGACAAAGGCAAGTAGGATAACGATATGAGCAATAGGGGCTGGGAGACAAGTTTACTGAGTATTATGCCAGAGTGTAATTCAAGTTTATTAAAATTCATGCTGCATTATCCATAAAACAATGAGCCTATGAATTATTGGGTCTGCAGATTAGACATGTGATCTAAACTAAAACAATTTACCAAGTTCTGTAGTTCCTTAATGACTGCATAGCCATTCCCCACTAAGGTCTTGTGGAATCCTTAGATTTCCTTAGAGGCTGCTAGGGGTGCAACCCGACTCATCCATCCTTCCCACCTTTCTTCTTCTGCTGCTGCTGCATCTCTTTGTAGTTTTCTCCACTGGCTTCCATTTCACCTTAGAATCAAATTCAAGCTCTTGTGCTTTGCCTTCAAATCCCTCCACAGTTCTTGTCCCACTAACCTTTCTGACCAAGTAAACAAATACTCCCCTAGCCGCTCTTTTCACTCCTCCAATAATCTACTAATGACTTCCTCACTCATAACCTCATCACACACGGCTCCAAGACTTTTCTAGAGCTGCTCCGACTCTCTGGAATGGTCTTCCTCATCCTATTAGGCTTGCTCCTATTTTCTGCTCATTTAAAAGAGCGCTCAAAACCCATCTTTTCAAATTTGCCTACCCATCTTCTTCTGTCTTTTAAACCTTCACTACTTCCCACCACTACATATCTCCCATCCTATTGTGTGTTACTTCCCCCACCTACTAGATGGTAAGCTCTTCAGGTCAGGGTCCTCTCCTCCTCCTGTGTCACGGTCTGTATCTGTCTTATGTCTGTAACTTATTATGAGGATGTCATAGGGAATAAAACTCGTCTTTTAACTTGTATCCTTACAAAGTAAAATGCTAGGATGATATTTCCTCACTTAGCACTGACCAGGCATTGACCATTGCCTTTTTTTTTGTAGGATTTGAAAAAGACAGCTTCATGCCCAATCTGCACTCTCTGCTAGAACTATATGCAAGGTTTCTTAAATCATCTGCAAAGCCATCAGATCAGAATAGATGGAACTCTAACTCGAACTTTGGGATTGCAATTATTTTCTAAAACTTGTTTTCTCTTTACTCTTGTTTCTTCGTATTATTTCATTTATTTTATTTGTTATTCCATTGTAACATCTATCTGTCCATATATAATTTGTATTTTATACTTTTTAATTTTTGTTGCAAGCCTTTGTGTTATCTCTCTTTGTACAGTTTGGCCAACAATATTCGTTTAAAATGTTTTTAATCACATCCATGACATAACACAGTCTTTGTCGATGCCTATGCTGGGAAAACTATCCATATTGTTTAGAGGAATTTGAGTGATTCTGTCAGTGTCTGTGGCAATATATGATGAAAGGAGTAGGGCAGACAGCCCTGCACAGAGATCATCTGGCTGGTGAGACAATTTTAGGTAGCAGCGCATAGGACCTGATTAAATAAAGCTCTCCAAGGTATGGAGGATACACTTTCATCAGTAAAGCTGGGTGATTGCCCAAAGCTTTCTGACAATGTATTACATTGTTGTGTGTGTTAGAATTGTTGTTGCAATCCAGGTAATGTTCACCTAATTACAAATAGCCACTTTTGAAGAATGTAACTTCATTGCAGTGAAAGTTATGGACAGTGGGCTTGATTTATTAAAGCTCTAAAAGGCTGGAGAGGATACACTTTTATCAGTGAAGCTGGGCGATCCAGTAAACCTGGAATGGATTTCATTAACCTCCCTGGAGGTATGAATAATGAGTATTGTTAAATGTAAAAGCTGTACATTTAAAAATACTTATTATTTTAAATTTCCCCTCTTGTCCCGCTTACCTGCCCAATGGTCCCGCCCTCCAACCTAAGGCTCGAGAGTAGATGCCCGGCAGTCATCTGCTTCCGCTGGTCTTGCAACACCAAATTTCACACACCGGGGACGCACATGCTGGGCCGGCATAGCCAGGGGAAGGCTACAGGCACCGCTGGAGGATGTTGCTGGAACGTTGGAACCAGGTAGGAGTTTTCAACTCCCTGGCAATTTTAACAGAGAGTGGCTCGGGGTTACAGCTTTTGGCACTAAAAATTTACCCTGAGCCACACTCGGGAATACCGCCAGGGAGGGTAAAGTTATTTGCTGTTTGCCAGCAAATGTTTTGAATCCTGGACAAGATCCATTCTATTGTTGCTCACTGATGAAAGTGTATCCTCTCCAGCCTTGGAGAGCTTTAATAAATCAGGTTCTATTAGTGAAATTTGTCTTTAAGCAGCTCAGCTGTGTGTCATAGGCTGAGCCGCAGGTGTGTGTATTGCAGTTCACACTATTCAGAAAATACTTTGAACAAGTAAAGTCTGTTTTTACTAACCTACAACTCTAACCGGTTGCTCTTTTGGTGGATAGAATTGTCCATTGTGCAAGACAACTGTGAAGAAGTTCAAAGAGTAAAGCTGCGTACACACGTTAGACTTTTGTCATTGGAAAGTATCTTTCACGATCCTTTTCCAATGAAAAAAGACTGAAAGATGCATGAATGAGTGCTGCACTCTCTCCCTTCCTCTTCACTTGTATTGCGATTGTTTGGTACTCACCGCTCATCGATCCGCCATGACAGATCCATGAACGACATTGGATGAACGCTGTACCCCATTGTAATAAATATCCAGATAGGGCAAGTAGAGCAAATAGGAAAATTAAACAGCAAATTCACTAAAGGTCAGGGTTTATGCAGTACGGATTGCCAGAAAGTTAACTCTTGAGATTGGATTAATCCATTAAAAAAAAAAGTTTTTTTCCCCCCAAATTCCCACTAATGCTATCTATAAATTGTATGAATTCCTTAGAACTGATCTTAACTATGAAACATCTATGGTAAGCATGGCAAAATAGCGGACTTATTTTCCAGACCTACTGGTCTCGAAAATCCTGCAAATGTATAAATTGTCTTGGAAGGCCATTCCAGCAGTTCAATGTTTTTTAGACTTTTTCATAGGAATTATATCTCACCTCAGAGGGCCTATTATATGGGTTTTTCAGATAGCAGTACATGTTTTAAATGTGGCTACTCTGTATCATAACCTCTGATTATTAGGCAATTCCGGAGACGAGTGGTACAATATATTCATAGTCTACTGAATTACATACCATTCACACCAGAATGGGTAATTTTTGGTTTTGTGGAGTTTAGGGGAGTCCGATTTACCAGGGGTACTAAAAGACAAGCACTTCTCCTCTCGGCTATTGCTAAGAAACCATTCTTCATTGCTGGCTGGAACCCACTCCCCCCACAATGCGTCTCTTTTACCTAAATTGCAAGAACTGTTCCCAATGGAATGGATAGAGGCCTCCTTTTATAAAGAATCTAAACCTCAACTTTTTTTGGAAACTTGGGAAAGCTTTATTGATACACTAAACCTGACTAACAAAACAAAATTGTATAATTGCTTCTGTCACACTACATGGTACTTGAAAGGGAATTATGACCCCCATATTGTTTTGTGATGCTAACTATAGTTAGCATATAACTATGTTGTATATTGCCTCATATGAAAAACATGTACAGTTTTGACAACATTTTATATTGTTTATTCTTATTTGTAGTTATTGTTCATTGTATGAAATAATGAAATGTTAGTACTCTAAGATTTTGTTCACTGTTTAACCTCAATAAATATATTAAAAAAAAATGATAAAGGGCTCTTCTTCTATAGAGGCTGGAGGGTGAAGACTAAAGACAAGAAGTTAGTTGAATAGGCAGATAAAAAAGACATTTTATTGCAGTTATGTGATCATACATCATTGTTATATCAATATTATTAATTTAAATGTATTTTTTTCTTGCAACTGGGTAAGAACCTATGGTCAAACTAATATTGACCTTGTACCCACCCTGTATGGTGGAGTTCAGCCTAAGCTTTGAAGTAGCTGCACAAGGAGCCAAGGTGTGTGTGCAGGGCTTATAAACTAAAGCTAAAAGGGAATATACTGTCTGAAGAGCAGTGACATGAAGATTAGCTGATTACTGTGCATCTTCTCTTTTCACTGTCCAGCCACATGCGGGGGGGTAAGACAAGACCTAATAAACTGTCTCCGAAAAAATAATCAGTGCTGTACTACATGGAAATAAAAATCTCTGAACTGGGTGGATAGAAATTCACATAATTTGCTAGATAAAAACAGCTACTTTATATTTATTTCATGTTAGGCTTTTTGTCTGGAGTTCAGCTTTAGGCTAATGTTTAAATTTAAATTTAACCCTTGCACGCCCTCCCCAAACAGAACCTAATAGTTAAAAAGAACCTTTTGATTTGTTCCTTTAACTGAACATAACACTTGACCAACAAATTCCAAGCTGAACCCTCAAGCTAAACTTAAAGCCCTAACAAACTTTAGGCTAACCCTAAACATAAATTCACCCATGAAGATTTGCACTAACCTTGTGTCAAAAGTAACGTTCCACCTAATGCCAATAAGACAAGTCCAAAATTTCACCTACAAAATGTAAAAAAGGGATTCATTTTAAAACTTCAAACAGATTTCTTATCTTAACAGAACAAATACTTTAGCACTTTCTACATTGCCTTGAAAAATGGCAGCAAACAGAATGGGGTTAAATATTAGGGACCAAGTTATTCCTGTGCATTCTAAAGGTAATAATTTAACAATTGCCAGAGGTGCTAGATTACAATACATTTCATTGAAGTTACATCCAATCTGCATTGTTTAATATAAAATAGGGACTTAATGTGGGTTTAGTAGTAAAATCATGTTTACAATTGTAAAATTATTTGTATTTTTTTTTTAATCTGAAAAAAAAAAAAAATCACAAAATCTATTGCTTTGCACCACTATGAAATGAAAGCACTTGCAATGACATAACACACACTTTGTATACAAATATCAGCTTTTTTGTGTTTAATATAAATACTAATTAAAATACAATTTAGAAAAAGTTTTGGTTTATAGCAATTAAATCAAGTTTCACATAATGCCATTTCTTGCAAGTGCTTGTTGAGAAATAATTCTATTTACAGTAATATTTACTATTTTACTTGCAGTATGATTATTGCCCACTAGATGTCAGCAGGATAGCTTCTGTCCTTACAGAGCTAGATCATGTCCTATTCAGATCTAAAATGTTCCCTCTAGTGGTGGCTACAGCAAAGATTGGTGCAAACACAAAGTGCTCTCAGCTGCTGGAAACAAGGTGTGTTTGCAAAGAGGATAACCAATTTCATTGGCATTTTAATAGTTGCAGAAAAACATATAAAAATGTTTATTGAAGGTACAGTGATACTTTAAATCTTCACCATATTGCAGATCTGAATATCTGTAGGATATGAAATAACCTAAGCTACATGTAGATTAGATTTATCTTTAAGCGAGAGCTACTGGACATATGTTTATTGTTGGAGCGTATAGTAATAGTTCCCTATAGTTTATATTCTACTGGAGCACAGTGTATGACCTGTCCATAGGATTAAATAGAGAGTGTTTTGTGCAAATGTAAGCAAGACTCAGAAGCAGCTTTGTGGCTTCTTCTCTCTAGATTAGGGTAGGTCACTATAAGATGATAAAAATATAATGTTTTCTATAGACTATCAATACACTTTACAGTTATTATACAATACTCTATTTTTTTTAGCTGGTGGTGGATGAGAAAACTTTAAATATAGTTTGGAGATTAGATACATTGATAGAGGTATATGAAGATGGGAGTTATATATTTTATATATTGGTGGGACTAAAAAAAAATTGTTTAAAAAACAGGTATACATGAAAACAGAATATTGCCTGATAAAATCTTCTTCTAAAATGTCTTTTACCCAGCCATCATGTTGAGCTTTCTTTTTTGTGTGTTTCACAAGTTGTACTTTTTTGGATATGCTAAAATGAGCCTACTGTTTACAGAAATCAGTGGGGTTAACTTAATACAGAAAAATAGGCTGTTGTTCTGCAAGATATACTTGCCTAGCTTAGTGAATTAGGTAAAGCTCCATTGACTTTAGCCATCAAATCTCAAGCAAGCAGAATATATATATATTATACAGTACCATCATAATATGCAGCACAGTACAAAGTCCACAGTCATATCACTAGCTATCCCTCAACAATCTAACGTCAGTCATATGTCTATAATACAGTCTAAGGTCAATTTTTGGGGGAAACCAGAAACCTAACTGCATGTTTTTGGAATGTGGGAGGAAACCACAGGGAGATCCTGCAAACTCCATGCAGATAGTGTCCCAGCTGAGATTCGAACCTGGGACCTAGTGCTGCAAAGGCCAGAGTGCTAACCACTGAGCCAT
>NC_092858.1:135640431-135688919 GCF_032062135.1 Pyxicephalus adspersus
CAGGCCTCTTTAGCTCCCCCATCTGGCCAAGAAGCTCATTGTCATTCAGCCTGGTACTTCAGCACCCCCTTCAGGTCAAAAGGAAAACTGTCCGATTACACAGAAAAATACTCTGCTTATAACCTGTATCTTGGGCAAATGTACCTGTCATCCTGGATGAAACCCTGGATCTTCATTGGCCAGCTGTTTCCCCCCCCCCCCCCTTCTTGTTTCAACCTTAGGGTTGGGACACAGGCTGCCAGGTAGGTATGGACCAGGGATAAAGCATTGTCATTCCCCATCTGTACACCAGGACGATGCTTGACAGTAAAGCTAAATTCCTGAAAGACTAAGAACTATCTATTAACCCTCCTGTTAGCCTCCTTTTTTGGGCCATCCACTTTAATGGGGCATGACCGGTTAATAGCAGAAACTGTCTGCCCAGCATATAGTACCTCAAGGAATCAAAAGCATAATTTAACTCAGGGGCCTTTAATTTCCGACTGAGGTAAACAATTGGGTGTTCTTCCCCATTTTGAACCTGGAATAGCACTTCTCCTAGTCCAACATTGGACGCATCAGTCTGCACCACAAACCCCTTAGAGAAGTCAGCAGAGTATAGCACTGGCTCGATACACAAAGCCTTCTTTAATGCCTCAAAGGCAGCTTCTGCTTCTGGGGACAATTTAACCAGGGAAACCCTGATGATGCTTGAGCTGTCATCAGGGTTTCCTATTTCTCAGCCAATCACAGAGCAGTAGAGGTATGAATGGTGAGAGTATCTCCATTCATCCTCAGTATCTCCATTTTTTTTTTTTTTTTTTTTTTACCTTCCGAATTTTTGCTGTCGAATCCCGTGTTTTTTGGGTCGGGTCTACCCGAATTCGAACAGCCATATTCGGGTCGAATATAGGGACAACCCGAATTCGAACATCAACACTACTCAGTATATATTGTAAACTTCTAATGCATATCCATGTTTCACAAAAAATTCCTTCAGGGTCAATCATAAAAGGTAAATAAGAGTTCCTTGTAACTGCAAAAATGATGGAGCTGAAGTGGGGGATGTAGAATACATAAAAGGATATAGTAAAACACCTCTATAATAATAACTGTAAAAAAAAAACTGTATCTGTAAAAATAAGCTGCATGAAAAGAATATTTCCCAGATTAAACAAAAGGCGAGCACATCAACAATGTACCGTGTAGTACTATTTGCTTTGTACTACTCCCTAAAACAAAAGGCTCTTTCAAAAGCATATAACATATGAATAACATATCTCAAATTATTTCCAGGCGTTTGTCAATGCAGAGAAATAGTGAAATGTGTAGTAATTAGGAAATAAACTGTGTAGGTGGTGTTTATTTCCAAAGCGAGATCTTACAAATTGATCAGTATACTATTTTTACAAAGCATCACAGCATGTGTGGAATCAAAGCTTTACAAAGCTCAAAATAATTCAAGGCAATAACTGCAGCTTAAATAGTTGTTGCCATTATTTTGGAATCATTTTGTATCAGCAAATATATGTAGTTATAGTGGGAAAGCCAATACCACGCAGAACTACACCTGAACAAAGCAGATTTTTGGAAATAAAAGTTGCACAAATATTAATGATTTTAGGGGGATCCAAATCTGATATGAGCACAAAATCCAGAGATTGCTTATGGCAGGTATATAACAAAAAAATCTATACCATGTTTATATTGTAGGCTTCAACTACTGACTGGGAATTTTGTTTTCGATACTGTCTTGGACACCGATCCAAGACAACCATTCAGCAAGTGATGAGGTCAGAATATCTGATATCTGCGTATTTCAGATCAGTGATTCAGAAAGTACTGAAGTTAGTATTAACATTAAGGAGGAAGTGAACAATTGCAGTTCTGGCATTTTTCTGGTACAGATTTCTTTTTGATCTTTTCACAAAGGACAGGTCTATTATAATGAATGTATAGAATGTATATGATGAGAGCAAGACACCAGCAGTCTCGCCCTCATCTGCTATCACATGTTCTGTAAATTACTCATGATTAGTGCAGGCAACTGGTGACTTCATTTATAATTTGGGTAACTAAAACTATTCAGTTTTCCCTTTTGATGTTTATGCAAAAGTATTTTTTAAACACAGTACATATGGACAATATTGAGATGATATATATATAGTACAGTTACATTGTTAATTTGTCAGTATACTTGTTACATACCTTTAGCTGCTATTTATGTATTTCAATACTCCCGAGGAAGCAGAGAGGGATTCTTTGAAACGTTTTGAGGAAATTAAGCTTCATCTATGTTGAAAGAATAAGTTGTCAAGTGCATGTCATTTTATTCATAATCTATGTTTTTATCTTTTGTAAACTGTGGTTAAAGTGTGGTATTGTGAATGCCTTAAAACTCCTACTGAATCATTAGAATCATTTTGGGGTATCACTCTGCAAAAGATAACTCACTCAATTCAATGAATGTGTTTAAATTTTGCAAACAATACCCAATCATGTGCAAGGAAATGTAAAATAAATAAAGAAATACAAATTTATATTGCTAGTACATGATTGGATGGCTGCAGTCAGCTGAGATTCATTTTACAAAGGATCCCCTGGCAGAGTGAGAATTCACTTAGCTAAGTGAACAGTCTAAATTCATTTAATAAACTAATTTACTGTAATGTCATCATGACCTATACTAAATGTTTACAGTACTGCTAAACCTCAGTTGAGATTGATCTCTTAGAGACAGGTAATTAAAGTTTCCTCTAGTTCAGCCTTCATATGACAGTAATGAGTCTAATGGTTTTGTGACCCTTCACAGCTTGCTAAGAAAGTAGGCATAAGATGCTTAATGAGGAATGGATTAAGTTAATCTTTTTTCTGTGCTGGGTTGCTCTATGGATCACAGACCTTCCTGAGGCTGAGAACCATGTACCTCCACAAAAGAACTGCACTTCTCGTTCTACTATTTTGGCTGGAAGGTAAGGCAAATTTGCTGCAATTGCAACTATAGATCCAGAACTGTAATGTAATCCACATACTGTAACTTGGATGGAAAATCCCCAGTGTCCTGCATTTGGTGCTATAGACTCAGCAATTGCAAAAAGTCAGAAATGTCATTTGACAAATGTCTATATTTACTGCAATAATTAATAAGAACAGCTTAGCTCTATACATTTAAATGCAAATGATTTTTTAAGGAAAAGGTGACATTCAGAATTGAATTGTGGCTCATAACTGTGTAAATACTATTTTTACTTCTAACTCTCATCCCTGTAAGTAGTGCATATATAAGCTTAGCAAATTCCAGGAACTCAGAAATGTTTCCTTGGTTAGGAATACTCATTAATAGTTGAAGAAAATTTTGGGAACTGTCATTTCAGTCAAGAAACTAATACTAAAAATATTCTGCGGTGTTTTACTGGAAAGAAACTGAATGAATAGATAATATGTCATCCATGCAATATAGTGAGCTATCACTTGTCCTTAAATGGCCCAAAAATAAAGCAGAGACAAGACTTTTTACTCAAGAAATAATTTTTAGGTCTCAGGGAACCCCTGCTAAAACAATGTCCTCTAGGGTTATTGGAAAATGCTCAGTGTGAAGAATGTCCATCTTACCATGGTAGTCCAAATGCCAACCTTAAAGACAGCTAAAAGTTTATTAGTGGCAGGCTTGTGCCATCAGGCTCAAGAAACCCCTGGTAAACCTAGAAGAGACCCCGGTAGGTAATGGCTGCTCCAAATGCTTTAAATTTAAAGAACATTTACATGTATAACTACATTAACATTATATAACACATTGCACAGCAATAACAGCAGAACTGAAATGCAAAAAAGTTACAAAATACATTTTTACTTCAAAGTGTTTTCTTATTTTTGCTAATAAAACACATTGCTTGTGAAAAGCTTTTAAATGGCATTCAGTTGGGGTTAAGGGCTATACTAAACAAACATGTTTGCCTTTGAAAGTGATCATCAAAAGGTTTTTTAAATGTGCATTATCATAAAGACTTAAGAAGATGGTGATTGCTATGTTCAGGCTTTCTTCTTTTATTTTTTTCTGATGACAATATTTTGTGAAATGATTATTATCCTTTACCTTTGTAGCAGTGGACAATTTTTTAATGGGAAACACATAGAAAAATCTATTTAAGTTATTAATGAAAGGTAGGAAAGGTTAGGGAAAGGAGGTTTGTGGCTCACGGAGATGCTTAATGAACTTGTTTGTATATTTGTAGCTTTACTTATCCATACACAATACAAGTACAAATTCAACCTTTTTGCTAAAACACCTGGTACAATACTCACAGGGTTTAGGTGTTCATTAAATATATATACGTTAACCAAATAGACAAATTGAGGGTAACCGCGTTTTGCTGTACGAGATCCGACGCGTTTTGCCAAAAAGGGCTTCCTCAGGGATAGATTATTGTATCTCGTTCGGCAAAAGGCGGTTACCCTCATTTAGTCTTTTATGACTATTTGGTTAACGTATGTAGATTTATTGAACACCTAAACCCTGTGTGTATTGTAACAGGTGTTTTAGCAAAAAGGTTGAATTTGTACTTGTATTGTGAATGAATAAGTAAAGCTACAAATATACAAACAAGTTCATTAACCATCTCGGTGAGCTGCAAACCTCTTTTCTCTAACCTTTCCTTCCTTTTCATTTATACCATACTAGAGGTG
The DNA here is from genome assembly GCF_032062135.1 of Pyxicephalus adspersus. Taxonomy (NCBI): domain Eukaryota; kingdom Metazoa; phylum Chordata; class Amphibia; order Anura; family Pyxicephalidae; genus Pyxicephalus; species Pyxicephalus adspersus. The sequence goes on from NC_092858.1 coordinate 135,645,094, forward strand.
GCTCCAACTATATTATATGAATTAAATAATAGGAGAGAATATACAACAACCTCCCCTTCTCTACTTTATTTATGGTATTAGTAATGTAATAATAATTTGGTGTTCATTTTTTTTAAGAGAAAACTCATGTGGTATAAAATTGTAAAATGCTGAGATATTTGTGATCATTTTCTAAAGACAAACCTAAATATTGGTGATATATTAGTAGGGTAAAACACATGCTGACAGGGAAGGAGTTAGAATGTACAATCTACTTATATTGTAAGCCACTGGCATGGCCTTTAGAACCCTGAACCTAAATGACCCTGAAAGCTTCTCTGTAACCTGGCTTTCCAAAGAAGGAAGAAGGCAAAAAGCATGTTGGGGGAAGGGGTCCTTGTCTCCCCAATGTTATAGGGACTGCAGCTAAGGAACCTATTGGAATTTGGAACCCCTGTTTAATAAGGAGGGCCCCCCATATATCCACCCCCTCACCCTGGGGAATAAATACAGGGGTACATGGTGCTCCTCACCCATTCTGAGAAATGGATAAATCAGCTTTAAAATAATGACACAACAGAAGAGAAAATTGTTTATTATTCTTTTACTAAAATTCTATAACTTAGATTTACATTCGTGGGGTCCAGTGGTGTCCAAATGTGATATCCTGCAACAGTCTGTTTACTACCGACTGTTCTGGATGCACAATGATAACAGCTCAGCCCAGCTGGGGTGGGATCCTACATTCTTCATGTGTCCAGCCAGTGCCCACCAATTTCTAGGGTTGGTTTAATCCTCTCTGGTTAGGGCATTATGTACCCATTTACTAATTTCCCAGCGTTGGGGGAAAATTCTGAATGCCACCTATAAAGGAGGACCTCCAAATTTCAATAGTCTCTCTGCCTGTAGTCTCTTCCAATAGTGGGGTCACATATTGGTGAGGAGGTCCTCTCCCCCAAGTGATGCCCCTTGTCTCTGTTGGTGATAGGTCTGGGTTTACCAAAAGGAAGAGGTTACAGATTTTTTTCACCCTTATTTCTTTGACAAGCCTGATTCCTGAGGACATATTGTGAAGTTTTGAAGTAGCTGTTGACACAGTTCATTCACAGTTCACATCATAGTCAAGATTTGTACTCTAGAGATCATGGCCTGCCCAACCAACAGTTATTCTATTTGACATCCTTTAGGCTGAAAAGGGAGTTTGTATTTTAAGCACGATTATGCTTTACCCATGCAGGGTTTTGGTAATTCTTTGCATCCACAGTAGCACATACTTGCTTTTTTTGCTCCTCCCCCATTATGATCAGCCACTGGGTACAAAGAAAACACCATGGAATTCAGGTTAGCAAGGCGCATGTAAGTGTGGGTGCTTGTTGATTGGGGTAATTCTGTATCTTGGAAGCAGGGAAAGTTCTAAGTTGTGTGTTAACTACAATTGTGTCAACCTGGAACTTACACAGGGCTGCCTTCACTCCCAAAAGCTAAACAAAGAAGCCTAAGTGCATTGACAAACTATTTATATCTTCATAAACTGCAGAAGAACTTTAAAACATGTTTTTGTTGACCTCTCTAGCTGCTTGTGATGTGAAATTATTCTTTCTTAAAGATTCTGAAAGATCACAAAAAACACTCTAGCTGGATTTTACTTAAGCTGGGTTTTAGTGAGTTTCTAACAACTTAGAACCACCAACTTTTTGTTTACATTCAATGGGTGGCTGAGATCTGCTGTCATAGAAAAACACACAATTAAAAACTTTGAAACTTAAATTCTTTACAAAGCTTACAGATATAGGAATAAATGGAGGCTTGTTTTAAATTGCTTTACCTGTTTGCTTAGAATATTTAAATACTTTAGCATGCTTGATTTTGATACACCACTTTAAAGTGATTTTCTAGTAGGATAGATCTTGCCACATATAAATTTAAAGTATACTGAACATTGTAAGTATATTTGCTGGGAAGATACTGGGACTGTAAATGGTGGAAAATTCAACATTTATCATTGTCTCCAGATCAGGAGCTGAAAGGAAAGCCACCAGTGAGAACACCTGTTAGATGGGCATACAGTGACATTGAGAAAGGGTATTTCCCTGACATTAATATGATTGATCTCTTCAGGATGAGAAAATAGAAGTCTTCCCAACTAAACACTTACAGCAAAAAAAAAAATTACTGCCCTGGTTTAGCCATCGTGCTCACCAGGTGCCATTCTTCGAATCTAACTCTTCAATTATAGCAAGGCCCCCTGCTGAGCCTTGGGAGGCTACGTGCCCCCGGGACCTTTGTGCGAAAACGATGGTGTCTGGGTAAATACGGACTGTGGACCCTGAGTCCACAAGAGTAGGAGAAGGGACACGATGGAAAGTTAGACAGTCTAGGGTCAGTAAGAAGTGTCCACGGATAATGCAGTACTGGAGTGTCCAGCAGGAGCAAGTCCAGAAAACAGAGCCAGGGGTTCTACACAGATAGTCTGCTTAACAATTTATCCAAGAGTGAAGACAAAGCAGATTTGGGTCACAGACAAAGACCAGGCGGCAAACAATCACATCAACAGTAGTCAGCAACAGTAAATTCAACAGATAGTCACACCCCTAGCAGGTCATCCAGGCCTAGAAGCTAAGAAGCAATAAAGGACCAGTAGCCAATAATAGGCTAAGATCGTAGCCAGGAACTAATCTGCGCATTGGCTGCAGCACATAATTTAAAATCTACATTATCTCCTTTTTAATGTACAGCGCTGCGTAAAATGTTGGTGCTATATAAATTGTATTTATTATTATTATTATTATTATTATTATTAATAATAATAATAATAATAATAAAATAATAATGTCTACAATCTCAGTGTATTTGCTGGGGATGCTAATAACGTGTATATAGCCTTTATCAAGGCATGGCAGGAGATTCACAGGAGGAGTACTATCATCTGTAGAAGTTTTACCTAAGGTAATGGTCATGTTGGCTTACATGTTTCCTCACAACAAATATTCCATTGACAGAGCAGAAATATGCAGATTTATTTCCATAAAAATACCCTGAAGCTGGGGGAATCATTAGCAGAAACTACAGACTTACCCATAAAAGTGTCTTCATTACCACATATAAAAAAATAGACTTCATTATGTAGCTGCTGGTGAAGGCATTACATTAAATGAAATGGGAAAATGCAATAGTGTGTCATAGTTTCCATATAAGAAATATGTTCTGCTGTGTTCTATGAGGCTGAAGTCTAATCAGTGAGTCTACGGCTCCATACCCTAGTGAGTAATATCAACCATTACATACATTTCCTATGCACCTTAATGGTGGGGACTGAAATACAAAAAAAGGGACATTTAGAAGAGCTAGTTTAATTATGTGCAGTGCACAGAAACCCTGTAGTGTATGTTCTTTATGAAATATACTGATATCCCCTGCTAATGCTTCAACCTAATGGTCTTTTATGTGATGCTTTCTTTTTTATTACAGCTGTTGAAAGTGGCAAATCTGGAGATGAGACTTCATCAGCTGATGGTGAGAATGACACATCAACAAAAGGTCTGATGTCATCATGAATGGTTTTTGTGGGCAGTAAATGTATGAACCTCATTTAGGAGCCACTAAAACAAAAATATACTTTTCTATAAAGAATCCTAATTGAAACTGCAAATTGATGAGAACCACTACGTAAAGAAATACAAAGGCTTACATTGCTTTGTTTTTAAATAAAAAAGCCAGTAACCTGGCTGTTTTTGGCTTTTCTCATCTGAACATGAAGTCTGAACATCCAAACCACATTTTGATCCAGGGTAAAATTTTCCAAAAGACGTCAGCAGTGGTCGTCTATATATTTCTACAAGAACCTGTTTGCTTTAAAACCATACCTTGATTTTTTTTTATGATAAAAGGTCACTGCAGAGACTGCTGCTTTAAAAAGAGCATCTCATGTGAAGGTGGTAGATGTGAGACAAAGCATTTAGTGCTTGCCTGTCCTTCTTATGGCTCAGATTGTGACTATGAAAGCCCCAGAAAAAACAAGTGATAGCAGACTAATATAATACATTTTACATATCCTTGGTATTTCTAAACCAAGCGTCTCCTTAGTTCTTGTGGACAAATATGTAAATTAGGAGTTTTACATAAGCTGTATGATTGCTTCTGGGCAATGATTAAAAGCCTTGAAGCCAGGCAACTAGCATTTTCAGAAAAGAGTCAGGAATAGCAAGCCTATACATTTCCCCATGCACTTTAATGTCTGTATTTAATTTAATATTTTGTTTTTCATGCACCACATACCTAGTGTTAACCACCAGCGAGGTAAGTCTGCATATTTATTATTCTTTGTACTTTATTTTATCATTTTACCGGATGCTTATTAGAACATTGTTTTCCAGACTTTGTCCTACTTCACCCCCATTACAACATCAGCAATTGGCTGGCAAATAATATTTCCACATGTTGCACCTATGCGCAGAACCACCATACAGTTAATTTATTGTCTTCCCCAAATTAGAACACATAGGCCCATACAAAGTATGTGACCACAGACCAGTAGTAACTGACTCATCTCCCACAAGGCCATGCCATATAAACTTTGCAGTGTCCACCTAAAGGCTTGATGAGGACCTCCAGTGGTATATATCCCATATAATCACTGAGTTTGGCCGGGGTAAATTATTAGATATATGCTGTTGAAGAATATTGTCTGCAGCCTACACAAAGCGTGTTTGTAGATATACAATGACTTTTTCAGTTTCCTGTAGTAGTTACTCCTTAACCCTTCATAAACATTTTGTCTTTGCAAAGCTCACAAAAGTTACCCTATGTCAGTTTGTACCTGCACATATTGAAGAAAACCATTTTTTAAATTCATTTTATAGTTTCTACAGGGTATGACAATATACCTATTCTTCAGATGTATTTTGTGTTTGGTTTTCACAGTGGCTTAATAAGGCCTGCAAGTGTGACTGCCATGGGGGAAGTGGATCAGTGCCATCTTCTAAAATTACTGGACTGGACTGCATGCCAGGTAAGTGTATTATCACAACAGCAGGGTTATGTTAATGTTCAGATGTTTTATTGGTTTGGTTTACAGGAATGACTATATAGAAATATTATTTCATTATTTGATAAAGTCATCAAAAAAAATAAAACCTCTTTCAAGTTATTATTGATGACAACAGGGTCAGATTTACTAAAACATACACTGGGCATTTGTGAAGGGGTCACCTATTCTACACACGTCTTCTACCCATGTTCAGGAAAAATTCTTTTCTCCTACACTACCCTAACACCCCTCTGAGATGAGACACAAATTAGGTATACAACTATTATCTGGTGCTATTCCGTGTGCGTTTGCTTCATCCATGACTATAATGTTCTGGCTACATGATTACTAAAACTTGCATGTTCAGCCACTTACAATAACTGCTCTGGTTGCCCATCTGCAGTTTAAACTGCTCCTCATCACTGACACAGAGATGTCATACATACTTGGTAAGGCTGGTCCATTGAGCCATGAGCTCTATAATTATTGCTTGAGGCAAATGCAGTGGCTGAATAAGGGACAGAAGGTATAAGTGTAGATCTAAAATTTGCAATAATCACCAGGACCTAAGTGAGTATTTGTGACGATTCTCTAGCTGAGATAGCTATAGAACAACCTGGGGTCAGAAGAAATGGATTGAGTGATTCTGGCCCTAAGAATAAAGATATCCTTTTGCAGTATCTCCAGTTTGTATTAACATCCATTTTTATCTTATAATTGTCTGCTTTAACTGTGTTTTTACTCTATATTTGCAGGGAAATGCATTTTTAGCTATGTCATTTTTTGCTTAATCTACATCCTTTTATTTTTTTACAGTAGGAACATTTTCTTAATCAACTCACAGTTTTGAATGGATGCCATTAAATTTGAAAAAGTTCCATCTTACAAATACAGAGTACAAATATCATACAGTTTTATTTATGACCTGTTTTCCAGAATGTCCATACCATAAGCCTCTGGGGTTTGAATCAGGTGCAGTTACTTTAGACCAGATAAGTTGCTCCAATCAAGAGCAGTATACAGGCTGGTATACTTCCTGGACCCCAAACAAAGCCCGACTCAATGGCCAAGGATTTGGGTGAGTCCAACATTCACAAGCATATCATGCATTTAATAAAATCTACACCTAAAACAAGACTGTACAACCCCAGTCTCCAAGGGGTGACAGGGTTACCTCTAATAGTGCTGAAAAAACTGTAAACTTTTTAAGCTACAATGGGGAAAAAAAAAGTATTGGTGAGATTTTACTTGGTTAACAGTCACAATATGGTTTCAAAACATTTTTATTAAAGTGAGTGTTTCCAGCCCATGGGCAATTTTTAACCTATCCAGGGGACCAAAGATGCTGGAATCTAGCCATGGAGTCTGTGAGTATGGCTTGCACTTTCTTATTTGAAAGGATCCACGCAATTGTTTGCATGACGTGGGCTACAGTGGGGGTAAATAGCCACTAAGCTTTCTCTAACACCATTTTGGCAGATTTGAACAGGTAAGTCAGCAATTGAAACTGAATGTTGGTACAGCCAGTTGGCTTTAGATTAAGGAGGGTTTCTGCTGGACCTTTGGGAAAAGAGCGTCCCACCATGGTGTATGCCATTTGATAAATATGTGTCCAGTATCTTCAGATGTGGTTCAATTCTGCTTTACCTATTTTATAATTGTCGTTGATAACTGTTTACTTTTCAGGTGCGCATGGCTGTCCAAATTCCAGGACAATGGTCAGTGGATACAAATTGATCTGAGGGAAATAAAAATTATCTCTGGGATTTTGACTCAGGGAAGATGAGACACAGATGAATGGATGACTAAGTACAGTGTGCAGTACAAAGTGGATGATTCACTGAACTGGGTTTACTACAAAGACCAAACTGGAAACAATCGGGTCAGTTTGTAGTACTAAGGCAATGGAATCATATTATATGTAAATATTTATTGAGAATGTGTATTAATGAATTGAGTACAAAAACAAGAGCACAATGATTCCCTCTACAAAGATCTACACCCAGGAGGTAATTTATTTACAAATGGGGGTACATGGTCCCCCACCTATTCTTCATATAGAGGAAAAATTGAAATGTTTTATCTGCAAATATACAAGATGCTTTTGCTGATCTCTGCTTGTGAAAAAGCTTAGTTTCCTGACTGTTATGTTGATCATGTGGCTTAAAACTAATAATAATCTTTGAAGCACACACCTGTGTGCAGATTAGAAGTTCTGATTTAAAATAAATGAAGCAAGAAAAACCTGGGTAACTTGTGTTTTCCACAAATTTATCTGAGGTTTCATACAGAACAGCAGATCACTGCTATGAGGACACAAAAGTCAAACTTGTCCATGCTGCTTGTTAAAACTGCACACTTTTTATTTGGAGGTGTTCAAGGTTTTTTTTAACCAACAAAAGGAGATCATAAGACGTGAGACAATGGTCTGGCTGGAGGTGTGACACACTGATTTTTCTAGAGAAGTGCACAGCCTCCCTGAATGAGTGTTTTCTAGGAGCAAAACATTTTGGAATATTGGATAACTTTGCCCAATCAATACTCATTTTCAGGCATGAAACTAATTCCACTGAGGTCCCCTTTCATCTCCCACTGAACCATACAGTTAAAAGTGACTTGAGACATCCTTGGACAGTCAACACAAGCATACTTCCCCATTTTTTTGTCTTTTTAAATATTGCTAGCAGTCTAAACCTGTTGACCCTGCCAGAAACCAAGGAAGCTAATAATTTCCTATAGATCATGGTCCCTAAACTTTTGAGGCTCGCGGACCACTAAATGCACAGACTCTGACCTGCACATGCAAGGGGAGCCATGTGTCCCTCAAAGGGGAAGAAACTTTCCCCCAGAGTGACGTCATGATAGCCTTTTCCTGACCCTGCTGGTGGGTGCAGCAGCCAGAGCCGCTGCCCACATGTCAGACGGCCTACTAGGGGGCCTCAGATTGGGGGTTGGGGACCCCTGCTATAGATGACAAATCTGCCTATGATGCAGTGAAAACCTCAGCTCAGTCTGTTCTTAATATGGCCCTTGTATATTTTTATCGATTATGTCTGCTGTTATGTAATCTTTTCATTGCATTTTCACCAGGTGTTTTATGGGAACTCAGATCGCTCATCTACTGTGCAGAATTTTCTTCGACCTCCAATCATTGCACGCTACATCAGGATTATTCCACTAGGGTGGCATGTTCGCATCGCTATAAGGATGGAGTTATTGGAATGTATGAGCAAATGTGCTTGAATTCAAAGATAATACGGCTGAAGATGAAGAAATTTTAATATATAACATGAGAATAAAACCAATGGCATTGCCTTTATGTTTCATTGTGTAAATACATTCAATTTTTCCAATAATGTGTCCCCCAAACTTCATGTGATATCCTAGCTCATAGCATTATGTGGATCATCACCTTTGGTAAAACTATCATTAAAGATTAGGCTGAGAAATGTAGATGTTTCTCAAAAGTAGAAATAAACAAAGATTTAAACATGATAACCACATTTTAGTTGGTGTCAGGGTGTCCTGTTGAGACCTCAACCTTTTTTATCCCTGAGGAAACCCTTTAAATTATTTTTTGGTTTTCTGCAATCCTCTGCTAAAACCAAACTATTGAGAGTCAATAGTAAGCCTCTTACATTGGTGGCTAATGGAAAAAAATGATCCCAAAAACCACTTTATTATGATCAGTAAAGTCATGTAGCCGACCCTCCCGCATGGTTTTAGCCCTAGAATTACTCAGGCATTATCAAATTTGAAGTCAATTAGCCACAGCCCCAACAATCTCTGGAATAACCCTGGGGTTCCAAAGAACCCTGGATGAGAATAGCAGTGTTAGAAAACAAATTTAGTAATTTTTTCCAGTTAGCCTTCAAAATATACATGTTTATTAACTGTTTTTTAGGTATAAAAACAACTTATTGCACAAGTGTTGAATATAGAGTGCACTCAGGACACACATACAAAGCATGGTGGCTTTTTAGGAAAGCCCAGGTCTACCTGTGTTCTTGAGACACTGACTAATGCCTATTTCATGAATCCATTATTATAAAGAAGCTGTCAGCAAACACCCAGTCTAAAAGAATACATAGAGTCTATAGGAGTATACTCTATGTGGGTGGGCAAGATTTTATTTGCATTTTCATAACAGGCAAAAACACAAGAATAACTGAATAGCTATATAAATCTGGCTTTAGACACATCTGTTTTGCTTAACTTTGCTTTAGGAGAAGTGTCCACCCTGTGTGTAATCTGATCTCACTGTTTTTTTAGGTATTAATTCTATGTTATGATTAGAGCAGCAGGTTATTTATGATCTATAGAAACTACCGCTTTTTCATTTTTGCCTTGATATTACCCTGCAAAATGATTGTTTTGTACATTTTCTGTACAATGTAATTGGGTTAAAGCATTTGTAGAATGATCATACATTTTAGAAAGAACATCCAGTTCAGATTTAAGCCTCTTTTGTTCTTAAGATTTTGCATTGAGCATCAGTAATTCTACCAAAAGATCGAGGCTTAGCTAAAGTCAACAAGACTACACATAAGGCACTAATCATGCATTTTTTTTGCTATCATAATCCTTTTTTCAAGCATGAATAACGTTCTTTACAGCTAAAGTATATATAAGTTTTAATTCCATGCATTTTAAACTGAACATAAAGATGGAGAGTTAAAGGAGGCATTAGTCAGATATTCAGTCCAGGGTTGTTGTCAGCATTGCAGTTACCCTGCTGTTCTTTTGGCATAGGTATGTTCTAAGACTTTGAACCGGAACATAAATGGACAAACTGAAGTTAGGACCTTTGGCAGTTGTGGGTAATTAATGTACTCTTACTGTGCTCTAGCTACCATGGCCATGGCACTGTAACAATCCTCCCCCTGCCAGAAACTCACAATTCCTACCTTGCTTCCTACCTTACCTCTGTTGTTGCTCCCTATAGCTGATGTGTGGAATTATGGCCAGTGAAGGGGCAATACTTTAGGAGCAAGTAAGTAGTCTTGTAAGTGATTTTGTTGCTAGAGAATTGCTGCCAGTGACATTCCCAAAATGTTTAAAAGTGTTTTAAATTAATGGCAAACAGAAACCCAACATAAAAAGTGACAGGCTTAATGGAAATCTTCTTGTTTAGTGTTTCTAAAAATATGTTGTGAATTAAAGGGGAAGTACATTCTGGTGTAACTTACCATAAAACCTGTTTCCCAACTTCATTGCCCATATTGTTATCTTATCCACCTCCTAAAGAAATGCCATTTGTGTAAAATAAAAAAACAAACTACTTCAAAATAGTGATGGTAGCAGCCATTATACATGATAAAGGCAAGGGAAAAATAAAGATGTTTACTTTTATTATCATGTCATTTGTCACTGGCAGTCAAACTGGCGGCAAAAGTTTTTCTCACAGAAGGGTTCTAAGTCTGGCGCACTTCTGGCGGTCAGCCTTCATTAAGTGAATTTAAAAATAATTCTGTTCCTAGATATAATAGTGGTTCAGCAAAAAGTAGAGGTGAAAGATGACAACAAGTGGTAATGTAAGCACCATCATCAATATTCATCATCGTCAATAAACTTAGGCTGCATTCATTGATCTGTTCACAAGACTGGTCACACAGAAGATAGGAAACACATTGTGATGACCTTCTAACCAGGAAATAGGTCCCTTATGATGTTCAAAAGGCCCCTTATCTTCTGCTCAAAGTTTAAGGGCAAAAAAAGGGGAGATTAGTAAATAGTATGTGTAGATCTTCATTTTAAAATGTTACCTTAAATTCCACTATGCTTCCTATTTATAGATATGGAGGTCAATTTATGAAGTTATAAAAGATAAGATATAATAGGCGTTAGTAGTTATTTATAGCACATTAGGGTTTAGGATGGCACAGCTACAAAAAACTTTTAATCAGAAACTTTATTATATATAGAAACTTGGCATACATCCTTTATACATGGTACAATTTTTGTTCGCGCTAAAGAAATCCTCAAGAGGGAGAAGAGGAAGCACCAGGCTCTGCTATCTTCACCCTTTTTCTGGCTACGTTATCTGACAGTCTGTTTGTTTTTTATTTGTTTCTGTGTTGTTGTTTGTAATGACCACACCCCTTGTATCAGCTGCAGCTGGTGGTCATTACTGCTCCTCCATTTATGCTATGCAGTTGATATTCACTGCGGGAATATGATTGCCCCATCAACCTTATTCCTGGAGCTAAACTACCCAAGTCTCGGTTGTATAATCTTTCCGAACCCGAAAGAGCGGCCATGCGGGAATATATCGCTGAGAGTCCTTTAATTCCAGATTTATTCAATCAGATTGTTGGCGCCAAGGTGTTCTCTAAATTGGATTTGAGAGGGGCCTATATTCTGGTAAGAATCAAAGAAGGGGATGAATGGAAGACGGCCTTCAATACCCCTGAGGGTCATTTTGAGAATATGGTCATGCCTTTTGGGGCTGACAAGAGACGTATGAGTGGTCCGGACCTAAGAGTGGGTGATTCTGTGTGGCTGTCCACAAGAAACATTAAGTTGAAAGTACCTTCCTGGAAGTTGGGTCCAAGGTTTATTGGGCCATATAAGATCTCTGCCATTATTAACCCAGTTGCCGTTTGTCTTGAACTTCCACAGGCTTTAAAAATTCATAATGTGTTCCACAAATCACTGTTGAGGAGATTTGTTGAGCCTTTGGAAGCGTCTTCCTTGCCTCCCCCTCCTGTCATGGTGGATGGTAATCTAGAATTTCAGATTGCCAGGATACTGGACTCCCGAATTCTCCGCAGATTTCTCCAGTATCTTGTTCACTGGAAGGGGTACGGTCCGGAGGAGAGAATGTGGGTTCCAGCGACCGACGTTAATGCTAGTCGTCTAGTGAGAGCTTTCCACAGGGCTAATCCGGATAAGGTCCGTCCTGGGTGTCCGGATGCCACCCGTAGAAGGGGGGGTACTGTCACGGTCCCTTCCGTGACTGGAGTTAGAGGATCTGTCAGACAAGCTGCATGTGAGGTTATCTGACAGTCTGTTTGTTTTTTACTTGTTTCTGTGTTGTTGTTTGTAATGACCACACCCCTTGTATCAGGTGCAGCTGGTGGTCATTACTGCTCCTCCATTTAGTCTGGCCTCACACTTCATGCTATGCAGTTTATATTCACTGCTGGGATGTGATGAGCTGGTGTGTTGTGCCATCCAGAGTGTGCTTATATATCTGCGATTGAGATAAGTTGATTTACTTTTGGTGTTTTGGTCTTTTGTTGTTTACTAGGCCTCAGGGAGACACTGGGTCTTTCATAAGCGAAGAAACCAGTAGTCTCAAGCCAGTCACTACTCCTAGGGCTATGCAGGGCTAGTAGGGCCTAGGTTCCTGTGTATGAGTATTCCTACCATCAGGGGATACTCATACTGTTAGGAGTTAGGGCAAGGTTAGGGTGTCTGCAAGGGGTGACCATTCCCTTTTCCCTAGCCATTGGAGGCCTAGTTCTGAGTATTAACTTTCTGTTTCCCTCCCCTCCTTGTTATCCGTGACAGTCACTCGATTTCGTACTGCGCAGGCACAAGATCAGGTGATGTAGCCCGCTGTAATGGGGAAAAAAAGAGTGCCAATCTCAGTGTGCAGTTTAAAAAATGCCCCTTTTGCGCATGCCTGAAATAGGGCATGCGGAGAAGGGGCAGCCAGGAGCGATAAAGACGGAATGGTAGCACACATCCCGGAAGGCTCCGCTCTACTATTCAGTTTTGAACACTGTGAAAAATGAGGGGCTCTGAATAATGAGGGGCCTCTTTTCTGAATAAAAGGGGCTTCACCTTTTGTTTATTTTAAAAAGGGTGTTGCAGTTAATGTTTAGTTTAGGTCCGCTTTAATCCAGGTTGCATTTGTGACACACTGAGATACCTAACAATAAAGCCTGTCAATATCTGAATACTTTTTTGCAACCTGAACATATTTGTGTAAGCAAGCTACTCCTTCTCTATGTGGAGAGGGGGAGCAAGTCTTTTTGCAGGTTGCCCAATTTGATCACTTTATCACTTATCTGAACCTCTGAAGCTACTGCTTTGTTTGAAAGTTCTACCAGCTAGATGCAAATGTAAGTTAAGATTGTTGTTGACATAGGTATGCCATATACAATATGATATAGTTATGCTTTATTTACCTGATTATAAAGATATAAACATATTTTCATACAACAAACTGCGCTCTCCGATACTGAACATTATAAAAAAGAAAAACCTTCAATTAAAAAAGAAAACATAGATAAGATATGAAAAAATACATTTCCTGTAAAATATATCTAATGTTGGTAATGCTTCATGTTTTGGTAGATATTTTGGCCTACAAAGCAGAATAAATTTTAGGAAAATACAACTCAGATCTTAATATTCTGCAGTACATATCGCACCCTGAGGGCTTTTCTGTCTGTAGTTAGGATAATTAATCCGGCCTTGAAACAAGAACGTTTTATTAGAGAAAAACAAAATTGTTCAGGCTTTAATAGCCTTGGCTTATTAGTTATGATTGGCAGCTAGTAATTTATAACTTTGATTTGCTTTTCTTGTTTTGCGTGTTTGGCAACATGAAAAGTTAAGGCTGTACTCAAGGCAGATAGAAACAAGATACAAATTAATGCAGTTCTGTATTTATTAATACTTCATGAAATGTATTTACCATTTCTCCTGGAGTGCAACTGTACATTTTACTGGAAAAATGATATATTACAAATCTAAAACATTTTTTAAATAATTGTAATGTTAAATAAGTATTCTCAGGGTTAAAGCCCAGTTCTGGGCATGATAACTTTACCAGGTTTGCAGCAATAAACATCTTTTTGCCTTATCAGCAAACCTCTGTTATACAGGCCTTCCTCCATGTTTGTTTATATGGTTTGTAAAGTTGTACCTGGTTTATATGTACACAACCCCAGGAATATATTTCTCCAAACAATATGACCATTTTTTTAATTTTGGTTCCACCCATCACTAGTGCCTATGGAATTATCTCATACCATCATAATGGTTGTTCATTAATAGAGAACTGAAAGAAATTTGTAAAATAACTTAAGGAGTGGTCTTTGGTGACTTGAAAGAGGGAAGCAAATTAATAGTAGGAGATAACAAAACTGGCACCATACTGATTTGATAATATTTAGAAATATATTTTGCTAAATGGGACTGTTGAAAAAAAAAGAGAAAACCTTAGGTGCATTAAAAACTGAAGGTCACAACAAAGCCCAGTAAAGGGGGAGGATAGTTAAAAAAAGGACCTAGAAATATAAGTGAATTATTTATTAAAAAAGGCTATAACTGAGTAAAAAATTTCAATACTGAAACCATGAATAAAATTGTATCATTGGACAAAGAATGTTTACTCCCTCCTTAAAAAATAATCCTAAATTATCTAAGCATATTACGTATTTCAGAAATTATGTTTGAGTTTATCAATTGCATTATTCCCCCCAGAGATTTTTTAGGCTAGGTGGGAAGAAGCTGACCCCTGTATTGTAACTCAACTTTTTAGTAACCATACAAAAACGGCCGGGTGGTTACTGAAAAGTGCCGGGTGGCGCACCCAGCTAAAAGGGGCCGAGCAGAAAATTGAGTTGTACACTTCTATTGCTGCAAATTAAAAAAATAATTTTTGCTTTTACCACTGTTTAGAGTACACTTGAGCTGTGGGCAACACCTTACGTAGATCATTGGGAACACCTCAGTGACAAAATATTTTCATAATACATGAAAAACAACTCTACAGATGCAGTTAATAATCCGTCCAGTGTACAAAAGTTCGTCATGATTACAACATGCAGGGTGATATCAGGAGTCGGTGACTGTAATGACAGAAGAATTAAAAACTTAAAGCGCACCTAAACTCGGAATTTTGACTTTACATAAAAGGGTAGACAACTTTTTTTATTTAAAGTAAAAATTCTGTTTGTTTGTGGGTTTTTAAAAAAAAAAAAAGGGTGCAGCACCGCCCCCTTAATTCTCGATTGCCTAGGCGACCAACAATAAGTGGGAGCGCAGAGCCTCCCGGGATACCTACGTCATGCATCCCAGGAGGCCCTTGGCCGCTCCTTCTGAGCATTCCAGAGCATCTCAGGCATGCGCAGAAGGAGCCCATTCATCAATAGGGGAAAAAAATGCTGATCTCATGCATATGTAGTAAGAACGGCAAGTTTTTTTCCCAATCTACGTCACCCAATCTCGCGCCTGCACAGTGAGAGATTGAGTGACATAGGTAGAAGAACCAAGAAGAAAAGGAGAAGATGGCGGCGCCTGGCACTCCCTCTGCATTGGGCCAAAGGCGGCTACCGGGATGATGCGGGACCCAATGGAAGAAACCTCCCTACAGACAGATTGATCTGCAGGATTGAAGATAAGTGTGTTATTGTTTTGGGTTTACTTCCGCTTTAATACAATGCTGTTTTGGAGGCTAGGTATAGGGGATGATAAGTTGAACAGAGCACTTTTGTAGAAGATATTTTAGTTTCTTTACACAGTTCAGTTTGGTCAGAAATATATAAGTTGTTAGTAAGGATACCCTGGCTATCCTTGTTACCACTGACAACCTAAAGTATAAGTAATGTACATCCAAAACATTTTTTTCTTGTTATAAGGACAATTCCAAACTTTTGGATTTCCAGCTAGTTTCTGTTTTAGTGACAATGGTCTTTAGGACAAAGAGAGGGGTGAATCTCTACATTGGTACAACAGAGAGAACAATAGGGGGTCTAAGTTTCAAATAGCCTTTAAAATAGTTACAGAAAGTATTCTTGACTTTTAATATTGACAGACTATTGTAAAGGCCTCCTTATCCTTTTATTATCCAAAAGAGTGGTCGCCAACCATTTTGGACCTACGGACCACTAAATGCACGGACTCCGAACTGCGCATGCAAGGCGAGCTGTGTGTCACCAAAAGGGGAAGAAACTTCCCCCAGACTGACATCATGTTGCCAGAACCTGCCTACCCTCCCACTGCAGGTCTGAGCCACAGACCAACCCACAGACACAACCTGCCCACCTCCATGAGTCTACAATGCGTATTGAGACGCGGTCCGCGGCTCTTGACGCTAGGGGGCACACCAAGCCAGAGCTGCAGACCACCAAAATTTTCTCACGAATGCTGATCTAAAAAATGAAACAGGTTACTTTATTTCAATTATCACCACTAACAAATCAATCAAAGACAACACTCATAACCATTGCCACAATACTTCCAGTGATTTTAAAAAATCTGTTTCAGTAAAGAGATTGCTTTTCAAAACAAACAATTTATTGGACAGTGTTTTTGAACAAATTTCATTCTATCCAAGGTTTGAGTTGTGTGATTGTCTTTATAGTCCTTATAGCATCTCAGAAGATTTATACAGACATTCACATCTCATTATAGATACAGGTAGGTTCCTTTAAATAATCTCTCCAATTATCTTACCGCCAAAAGAAAAAAATACATTAAGACAGGTTTAGCAGAGCAGAATATTCACCGTCTACATTAGACTTTTGCATTGCATATATTCACTCTTTTACATTAAAAATGTAAGTAAAAATTCATCCATATTCCATGAAGGAAGGTCTTAAATATATATATATAAAAATATACTTTTAGATTTTATTTTTGATAGTAAAATTGAAGCTGTGGCTAGGCATAAACAATCAGTTTCTCTATCAGGTTATACATTGGCTAGTATTTCCATCATGGATTTCTCTTCAAGGCCACTGCAAAATGTATTTTAAAACCTTTAAAACATTAGCGGACACACATCTGCTCTGCTTTTTAATTCTTTGTGGATTGTTTCAATAGGTTTTTCAGTTTAAACAGAAATTGATTACCTGCTTGAGACTTGTGCAGTAACATGGAGACATCTCTACATCCCACAACCACCTAGTGAACCATTGAAGATCCTTATGGAATTACAAACAGTATTCATTGGACGGTCAGATGACCATTCAGATCCAGTGCTTTAGAGTTGTGATGATATACCAGCATACCAATAGGTGGTGCTACAGAAAACATTGTATCTGCTGCTTCCAGTACCGGTAGACCTGAGAACTGTAGGTGAGAAGATGCCTCAAGTGTTACAGCACAGAAAGGTTACGTGTAAAAAGATAGGGGACTTACATTTTACCTGAAAATCCAGACCAAGGCCCATAGACAATGTCTGTGGTGAGGTAATGAAGGTAATTTCTGCAAGTAAACGTAAGTATATCTAAAGCCTAAACTTTTTTTTTTACATTTGGATAAAGTATAAAAACAGTTACAACATTGTTAGCCATTTCTGTACCCTCAGTGTCTCATTAGGAATATTTAATTTCACCTCCAGTTCTGTAGATGTAACAGGAAGGCTCTGATTTATTAAAGCTCTCCAAGGCTGGAGAGGATACACTTTTATCAGTGACGTTAGGCGATCCAGCAAATGAATTTCCTTAAAGTCATTTGCTATTTGATAGCAAATGTTTTCAAACATGGACCAGATCCCTTCCAGGTTTGCTGGATTACCCAGCTTCACTGTTGAAAGTTTATCCTCTCCAGCCTAGGAGAGAGTTAATAAATCAGGCCCACAAGTGAGAGGATATCTTTTCAATTTCAGAGACGTTATCACTGGCACCAGTATTCCTACCAAATATTTTTCCTAAATTCCTGTTTATGTGGCAACTTTTTTTATTTACCCTCACTTTTATTCCTATGGACAATGGTGGTCAGGGCAATTAGAAAAAGCATTTCTCCCTACCAGGGTAAACAGACTGCATAAATTAGGACTGATTCTAATTTCTTGCCACTTCATCCTAATCCAAAAAAAAGTTAGCTGCAATAAACCAGCAGAAACAACCACATTTTCCACAGGTAGTGTGTATGAGCCCTTTAGAAAACACAGAATACAGTAAACATGGTTCTGAACAGTAACAACTCTTTTCAACCTTACCAGTCTATTAAACACATCATGAATACAATATATATACCAACAGTAGCAATGCTTCTGGCTTCAGATATACAGTGTTACATTCTATAGAGCATTTTAACATGTATATAGACAGAAGATTTTTTTAAAAAACTCCTGTTTATTCTTTCAACCTAAATCTATATATTCTACATCTCTAAAAGATTGAACCCCTGACCAATATAGAAAAATAATTCCCCTATTCATATTGAGAACATTATTGTAAAGATAGTTAGCCCTGTAAATGCTTTTTATCTGCATTCTGATTAGAATGATAACTAGAAAGACCAGATAGAAAGAATAATGAATGGGCAGCTACTGGATGATTGATGGGTAGAAAGACAAAAAAGGAGGTAGGTGGGTGTGAATGGAATAGAAAGATGGCAGGTATTGGAATATTTTATGAACAGATGTTGGGATCCCATCGACCAGTGCTTCTTAACCAGGGTTCTTCCAGAGGTTTTTAAGGGTTTCTTATGCCATCAGCAATTTGGACCTCTCAGGTCAGTCACCATTGACCCCATTGATGTTTTTGGCTATCTGTAGGGGGACATTCTTCCCAGTAATGTAAAAGGCATTTCTCACATGTACTGCGAGCTGTGGAAATAGAATATATAGCGGGGTTCCCTAAAATCTGAAAATATTTTAAGGGTTCCCCATGTTTAAACAGTTGTAAAATGCTGCTATAGATTAACTCGACCCCTGTGGGGTGGAGCAATGCTTTTGAATCTACCTGAGGTTTATTAGAATCATTACATTATTTAAAGCTGTGTTAATTTCCTTCATTCTTATTTTTTGTGAAATGGTTTGGGTACTAGTTTGGTAATGGTTTGGTAAGAGTTTTAAAAAATCTGTTGTATTTATTGTATGGATGACTGTTACTGTTGGGTTATTGGTTTTCAAAAAAACAAACAAAACAAAAAGGAACTAAAATAGACTGATAGTCAAAGATAGATAGATAGATAGATATATAGATAGATATATAGATACCTAATCAGAGGCAGAAGCAAAGCATTTACAAAATATACTGGAATGGGAAATCAAATATCTAGATTTCTTTTTTACTGTTCCATATTATTATGCATGTATTTTTTTTTACAATACACAAAATATAATTTTCCTGGAAATGCAACTTAAGTAATGAGAATGTAATTAATAATCTTTGGTCTATGTCCTACTGTATGAGTGGAAGAATGATTATCAGTTGAGTTATGTCCACTAATCGCTGCCTTTTCTAGCTGGGAAAAAAAGCATATTGAATAGCAAGGTCATCATTTTACTTTTCAGCAGCTCTGAGCACTGTCCCAGCAGCCACATAAAGCAGAAGCAGTTATATTTCATTTTCCCAGGTTTGTTGAAATAGAACAATCAAATCTTCTCTTGTAGTTACACAAGATCCATGCTGCTGCAGACACACTGACATCCATAGTCTTACTCCCTTTTATTAGACGTACATTAATACTGCACAAATGTATAAAAATATGGCAGAGTTGTCATCATAACAATACCTTCTTATATATATATATGCTCATAGATATAAAAATGAAAGTTAATTTAACATATAAACAAACTACACACACAAATGTCTGAGTGTGCAGATAATATATATATATAATTATAGATTTTTTTATATATATAATACTTTAATGCAATATATAAATGTTTTACTGTAAGTTTTTGTATAAACTACTTCCGCTCTAGTACGGCTTCACAATGTTTTAAACAGCTCAAAATAACTTGACGTTGTAACAATGATATGACTATGATAAGAATTAATCCTAAATAAATTTTACAAAAAATATCAAATATGGAAGTGTTATTTACTTAAAAATGCCTTTTTCTCAATAAACTTACTTTTTTTTAGCATTTAAGCCTAAAATAGCATTGTATTTTCTAAATAAGGCTACGCGTTTCTGTAATAT
This sequence comes from Pyxicephalus adspersus, assembly GCF_032062135.1. Lineage (NCBI taxonomy): Eukaryota > Metazoa > Chordata > Amphibia > Anura > Pyxicephalidae > Pyxicephalus > Pyxicephalus adspersus. The sequence goes on from NC_092858.1 coordinate 135,664,940, forward strand.
AAATGGATGGGTGGCAAACAAGGAAAAATGGTTTGGAGTTAGAATTCGGAAAATTCCTCAGATACACTGACATTATCTGCTTAACTTATTGCACATTCTAATGTCACAAGGAAACTGGCAGCAGAAATTCAGACAATCAACAAAAATATTTGTGGGTGGATTTGCGGCACAGTGTAACCTCACACAAGCGTATTGCACATGTCAGTATAACTATAACTACTTCCTTATACATACCTCCCACGTGCCAATATTTTTGCAGGGGGCATCATGATATTTCAACCACTAAAATAAAGAGACTTGGGAAAATGGGTCAAATATCAGATTTGAGTAGGGTGGATCAGGATTAAAACATAGAGGCTCAGCCCTCCTAAAACTGGTATTCCAGGAACGGAACGCATTTTGCCAAGTAAATCCTATTAGCTCCCTGGGACAAGCCTTTAAAGATCACTCCACTGCAGATTCTAGCTTGGCCTGTCCTGCCATAAAAAGTATATGAGTTTGTAAAAAGGGAGTGAGATCCTCTTTTAATGTTCATATCAGATAAACCACATTGCAAAGATTTTGCTGCACAGATTTTTTTTTCTTTTTAATTTAAAATGCTGGGAGGTATGCTTAAATATCCTTTTAACTCTCTTTCATCACAATTTTCATTCACCCAGTACTCATTCTCATGTATACAATGACTGTTTCGCAAAGAATTCAACTAAAGAGCAGTCTCTTTAAGGTCATTTAAATTTGGCAATCGGGTTCTTTTTGTCCTGTTAAAAGGCAGCCCATTTTGCCCAGGTTTTGAAGCCAGCTGATCAGGAAAAGGAGCTCCTTCACTTGTCCCTCTGTTTACTGGAGAAACATGCCAGTGTGGTTCCGGTTGTCCAGGAAGCTGCAGGCCTTGGCGGCTCTTTGACTGCACCTCCTGTCGATGGGCAGAGCTGGAAGGCTGAGCCATTGGATGTATTCTGGCCTCTGAGAAGTTGGGGGTTTTGGGTGGTTGGTTTGGTAAGGGTTGGAAATGTGGATTTTGGGGAACCGAATGATTTGATGATGATGATGGATGTAAGAGTTTCCATAGTGACTTCAGAGGTTGACTCTGCAAAGCAACAGATTTGTTAAGAAGAGGTTAAAGGCATCTAAGCATAGAATAACATGGCAGATAGTACCCAATATTGTCCGAGGAAGTTTTAAATTACCCTTCAGGACTACATGTACATAAATATAAGGTGTGGACAAAAGCCCTAAGGTTTAGTTTTGTCCTGAATCTTACAATTTTGAAAAACAAAATTTCATAGCTGTGTTCTTAAAATTACCAGTTAGGACATCTGATGACAGCAAGCATACTGATAAGAGGAGAGAGTAGAATGAGCATAAAAGATTTGGCTTGCAGTTCCTAGTTTGGGGGCATAAGTAAATATAAGTAAAAGTAAGTATAAGTAAACTGTAAGTTTTATGGTGATTTTGCCAAATTCTTTGTGCAGTGAGTCATGTAATTAAAACACTTCTGCCAAGACAGTATAATTGGGTCCTTGACTACCTCTGAACTGATAAAGAGCTTGGTCCTGGACACACCTCACTCACCCTGCTGATAGAAGTTATAAGGTCTAGGAGCAAACATTTCGACATTCTACTTTCTCCTCTTATCAGCTTGCTTGCTGTCATTGGATGTGCAGTGCTGCTAATATACTGACCTTACTTAATGATCTGCTGTTTAAGAAATGATAGGAAATTAATATCTAGACAATCATGGTACTTGAATTTATCTTTAAATAGGAGGTCAGATCTTTTTCTGCTAAGAATAATTTGTCAACAAATGTTATGATGGATCTTTAAATAAAAACCAAACACTTACATGTGAGTGAATTTCTGCCATCTTGTCAGGACGCCATTCCTTGTGCCGGCTGCTTTTGTGACTGGAGGAAAGGACACCTTTCTGTATGGTCAGATGTTCCTGACCTTCTGTATTAGGCATCTAACACAACAATAAAGCAAATAATAATGCATCCATTATGATGGTACTAGATACTAGAATAGCAGCAGCAGTGTCATTTGTAAACCTTCCTACTGTAAATGTATGAAGAAGTCATGGACGGATTCATTCATTTTCAATGATCTATGTTTAGTTTCCAGCAAATAAAACTCAATAATAACCACTACTAGGTTTTATTTTATATTTATTTTCATAATAATTTAAAGAATATGTAAACTACAACAAAGAACCTTTATCATGTCATTTTTTTCATTTGGCATTGTTTCCAGCTTTGTCTGTGGACTGGAAAACACTGTAAAAAAGGGGCAAATGGAAACTATTCTGTAGTTTTAACATACTTTTAAACCTGTTGTCGGCCAAGTACAGGGAATGTGTTTCTAGGAGGATCACCAAGTAAAAATACATGAAAAGTACTTGAAAAAGGAATCTAATATTGCCCAATATATCAAAGGATTTGTACACTGCTATATAGTACATCTGTGTTCTTGGAATTTGATATAATATAACTGGTTTCTGTTATGTCTTGTTACAATGCCATATAGATGACTATAAATAGAATAAAGTCTTTGGTCAGTGATTTTTAGTGATATGTCATTATGAAAAACTAACATAGTCAAAAGTACTTTCAAATAGTACCCTTGGCATAAATGATCACTGATCTTTGCAATGCAGGGTGCCCCACTGCCAGGGCAGCTTTTCCCCTGTGGTGTGTATACTTTTTCCATTTTAAATCATTATTTATAGCTGAACTGCAAGAAAATGACACATTGGAGTAAAAGTGCGTTTTAATGATATCCAATGCAAAAACAATGCTGCACTACAGGAAGCCCCAATGCAAGGAATTTTTCTTTTTCCTTAGAGTTAAGCTTTAATATTGCAAAGCAAATATCACTTTTTATGCAGTGCTAAGAAAAAGACTAGCTTCCTATTTTAGATATATTTCCTAATTATCTGAATTTCTAGTAAGCTACACAATTTAATTTGTTGTTTGTTCTACGGAAAGAAGAAATTTGTCCCAGCCACAAAGAAATTGCGAAAATAAATTAGAACCTTGACAATGATGAAACTGGCCATCTTTAAAGTAAACCCCAGGTGCTAATAATATTTTGTTTTAACTTCAAACAGAGCAGGCAAGGATTTAACTTCTGTCAGGTTACAGCCGTCTATGCCCCTGCTAAGAAGTTTTTCGATTACTCTGTGTACAAATCCACCTGCCACAATATCAGGAATTAAGGGAGGATTTCCAAAAGAAGACACACACAGTAATTTTAACTGTTCTATCTTTTAATGCATCCTAGGGATGTATTTCACTGAGTCCAATGTATTATTTTAAATTATTATGTGTATATTTTCAAGAAGCCAACAAATGACACTGCTGCAAAAAAGAGATGAATGCCAAAAATAATTTAGTCTATAAAGTCACAAGATCTGTTCCATCTTTCCAAGCAGATTTTACCAACAGGTTCCCTTTTTCAGAAAAAAAAACAATGTGTTGCCATGCAGAATTTTCCACTTCCCATTAACATGCTGTTAGTTCCGAGCAGAAAAGAAAGTAATAAGATAGAAAAAAATATCTTTTGTGGGAATAATAAGCCATAGAATGATTAAAATAAATAAAAAAAAGGCATTTGGTTTGGAAGTGCATGGGGTGTCACTGAATATGAATGTCTAATGTAGGCAAATGTGAAATACAACCAAGAATTACAGGCCAATCTTTCTAGCAAGTTTAATAGTTTAAAAAGAACTTGCCAGTCTATGGATATTTCAAAACTTTTATTGTTTTATCATGACTTCTGTATCTGCAGGCACCGTGGAGCAAATAATCCTCAAATCTTACAACAGAGGCACTAAAGTCCCTAAGAAGACACTGACACTTGGTTCCCTTGCTAAAAACTGCAACTGTAAAAATGGTAAATTAAGGTGCTTGAAAGATAATTACAATTTAACATTTCCAGGAAAAACTCTATAAAATATAAAATGTCTGCTACAGCTAAAGTAAAAGAGATATGAGAGGCATGGACTTACATTAGAGATTAGAAGGCTGTAAAGCTGCCCACTTACTGTTGGGACAAAGTTAACTGAGCTGCTAATATGAATCTGAAGATATTTTCTATTGTACTCACAGAGCAGGCAGCTACAGGGGTCGAGAAGGGGCTTGTTTTAAAATGAGCATGCTACTTTTTAAGAATATGTCACTATCTGAATGTCAAAATCCTGGCCACAACCCTGCAGCTAGGACAGTGCCAGTTAAATCTGTAAACAAAGTGATCTGTTTCAATCCCTTATCTCAACACTGGTTTTTTATATTTTATATATTTATTATATTTTATATGTGACCAGTAGAATATATACCTTAAGCAACTGCAGAAAAATATGCCTACAGTTAAGCCATGGCAAAAAATCTGTTCAAAACTCTAGTTGCACATTGTTATATAAAGAGGTGATATTTTTATATAAATAGCTTATAGTCATGCCCATATTGTGTTTGTCACTTTACACTAGCAACATATGGAGATGATTACTTAAAATTAATTGATGTAATTATTTAGATATTTACTGTACATATATTTTAAATAAAAGTTCATAAGCATGCATTTCATTTTTAATGAAATGTAAAACAACTACACATGCTGGAATACAAAATTAAATAGTATAATAGAAAACAATCACCCTAATTATTCAAAATGATCCTTTTTCTTGGTTAAAAAAATGTAACAAAAAAGGGCATAAAATACAAAAGAAACGGCTTAATGCTTATTAGCTGCCCTACTGGTCTTCACCATCTTGCAGAGCGACAGCTTGGACACATTTCAGAATGTGTTGGATGACTGGTCCCCCGTGTGTACTTTAGTTCTTTCTTCCAGCCCTTCCTTTCTACAGAACACAGAAGTGATGTGGGGGTCAGCAGACCCAAAAAACACAGCAGGGGATGCAGGCATCCAACACTCCAAAATGTGTCAAATGTGTATATTCTTCAGTAAGCGTGGAGTCATATGAGTATGAAGCATTGTTTTGTCACATCATTCTAACCAAGTGGCAGGTTCTTTTTAATATGGAGGAGCAAAGTTTAGTAGGTTTTAAGTGCAGTAGCCCTTGGAAACCAATTGGATTTAATTTTATTGCAGTTATAACAAACAAATATTTCTAGAGGGTCCTGTATGGCGGGCTCAACAGGGACCAAATCTGGTTTTATGTGATGCATGAACTTCATAAATAGAACATAAAGCTTTTTTTTTGTCTTCATTTTTGTCTTTCATGAGCTGCAGCTCACAGTGGGTTTCAGTAACAGGGACAGTGGTGCCAATTCAGATGGCAGTGGGCAGGACTAGGCAGAGTTTGGAACTCGAGTCCCGCGCCTTAGACTCGAGGCCGACCTAAGTCGCCTAATGAACGACTTGCAACTCGACTCACAACTTGCTTTTTCTGCTGACAGCTGAAGGGGATGGGGAGGAAGGCAGTGAGGCTTCTGTTACACAGAACCCCCCCCCTTCAGCTGTCAGAAGTGAAAATTTAGAATGCAAGAAAGGTGGGGAGGAAGGCAGTGAATCTATATAACACCGCCTTCTTCCCCGCCTTCCTTGCATTCTAAGTTTTCTCCTCAAACAGCTGAAGGGTGCAGGGAGGAAGGATGTTTAAGAGAAGCTTCACTGCCTTCTCCCCATCCCTTTTAGATCAGCTGTCAGGAGAAAGCTGATTTTAGGAAACTTAGAATGCAAGGAAGGCGGTTTTACAGACGCTTCGCTGCATTTCTTCCCACCTTTCTTGCACTCTAACTCCATGGCTTTCTTCTCTGACAGCTGAAGAGGTGGGGAGGAAAGTTGTGTTACAAAAGCTTCACTGCCTTCCTCCCTGCCCCCCTTCAGCTGTCAGAGGAGAAAGCCGTGGACTTAGAATGCGATACTCTGCTCAAGAACAGGATCAGAGCTCTATTTCGATATGGGGACAAATGAGGATAAATGAAGTGACTCGACTTGGAAGAATTCTTGGTGACTTGAGACTTGACTTGGGACTCGGTGTCAATGACTTGGGACTCAACTTGGACTTGAAGGGGGACGACTTAGTCCAACCTCTGGGACTAGGTGTGGCCAGGTGCTGAGTGATAAGCTACATGACTGTTAATCGGGATAGACAATGCTAATAGCCACATCCTCTGCAACAATATTTGATCTCTGTAGTGGAGGCAGGCACAACCGACATGATAGTCGCAATGTCATGAAATGTCATTAGAAGTCGTGCAGCATCAATGCCACCTCATTACGGGGTATTTATGAGACTTTGATGTTAGACTAACAGAAAACTAAAAAAAGTACAGATGCAGATATTAATAACAAAGGCCATAGTGAAACTTTAAAAAAGTAATTTATCTAGATCCAACCTATCACTACAGCTCAAAAAAATACCAAAATCAAGGGCTGACAGTTTATTAACTGCTTGGTTAGGCTCCCTTGAAATTGTCTCTTTAAAAAAAAAAAAAATAATAAAACAACTTTTCAAACTGACATTCCAATCTCTTAGCAAAAACTTTTGCTTTTCAGGATAGTTTATCAAGTTGCCTGCAATATTTAAAATGCTGACAGTTTTTCTTAGGTGTTTTTTTTCAGTTCTCAGTGACAGTAAAGATTAATTCTTCCTAATTTGCAATTTTCCTGTTACAGCTGTTTTATAGCTAAAGTGTCATTCCTGATGAATATTTACCACAAATATGGAGCAGAAAAATTTGGTTTATAAACAGCAACAGCCTGCATGCTTTCAGTGTGACATTATTAATGATTTCATACAGGACCTTCTACCTACACATGACTTAATATCTGCTGCCCTATTAGATAACAAGGTGTAGTATTTACTAATCGGCATGTATATGGAATACCTAGGGATGCCAGAATAGAACTCCAAAAGTAAAGCCTGTAAAAAGACTCGATATACTTTACCACATGCCAAGGGGTAATCAGTAAACATTGTTTTTTATGACAGCTTTAGTAAAAGCAAATTTATGCCTGCAAACCCATTTTGGTATTAGCCAAGGTTTGATGACACAAGCTAAAAAACAAAAACTTTTATAAACAGACTCTAAGAGAGCTACGTACACACGTCAGATGATTCTCATTAAATTTTCGCTTCAGGGCTAGTATTGAACAAGAATCTGACTTGTGAACAAGGGTGAAAGATCCTCTCCACCGACAAAAATCTAATGTAACAGCCTATGTTCAAAGGACATATTTAGGGTAACAGTGTTTGGCACTTATAAAATAATATACCCATATCACTTGTGATTACAGTAATTGTTGGAAAATTAGAACAGCAAGAAGCAAAAGCAGCTATCAGGGCTTATGACCCAGCAATTGCTGTGACTGCTGTACATTGATAAAAGAAGAATACTTTATGTTCCATGGGTTACACCACTCTTTATATCTACATAACTCCTCACACAGTTTACTTAGATAGCCAAAACAGAATTATAAAATCAATAAACATTTTGTTTTGCAGCATGTATATATCGTAAATGTGTGAATGTAAGGATGCAACATTTTTTCTTTGTGTTTGGTGGCAGTGATGCAATATTGGGCTGCCAAATACAGCTAAGCAAAAAAGAGATAGCAAAGATAGGAGCTTTTTATTCATTAGTGGTTACAGCACCATCTGGTATTGGAAAGGTTCTGTGAAATAGTGGCAAGAATGGGTTACTAGGAAAGGAACGAAGGTCTCTTGACAGCCCATATCCATGCTGTTTCATGTGATGGGAGAGGTATTAATGTTTTATCGCCAGCTTATTTAAAGAAAAAATACCATTGGCAGATTGACTACAGGCAGCTTTTTCAAAGAAGAACTACGCTTTAAATTGTTCTTTGAACTAAAAAGTGGGAAGAGGCTTTTCTTGATGCTCGGTTTCTCAGACTCTGTGGATTCTGTCTGCAATATAAGATACAAATAAACTAATGGCATAGATAATGCATTTGAAATAATTAGGAGATGATGACCTCTACTGCATTGCTTCACAATATAAAGTAAAAACATATCCCATAGCAGTAAATATTTAAGCAGTAAGATAATTGAGTTCAGTACCACACAAACAGAATGGAAGTAAAGATATCAGTGGTTTCGTGGGGCATTTCATTCCTTCCTCCCTTTCTTCCCAATTAACAATATAGCTAATTTAGGCAGAAGGCTATTAACCTACCATTATGTTTTTAGGCTGTGGGAGAAAACCTATGCAAATGTGTGAAACACAAACTATATGTAGAGCAAAGACTTTCCCAACTCTATCACTGCTCCAGGTGTCCAGTTTATACCTGCTCCAAATCCCATTGTAAACAAATCCAGCCACTGTAGGGAATCTGAGCAGAGTAATTGTTTTATTGGAATAATTTGGGCAACACTCTCTCGAGTCATATATAAACCTTGTAGGTACAGTTTTAATCACTTTGACAGTGTTGCACATACTCACATAAACTTACGATGGTTACAACAATATCTATTATAATAAAATTATACATAACAAAAATTACCCCAAACAAAATATGTCTCTATATTTAAAGTCAATACAGGGTCAAATACTCTATGAACCCAGGTAAAGAGAATTATCCAAATATATTCTAATACCAGGTTCATTGAACTAACATCAGCGTGCAGGGCCTGAGTCTGTTTACTAAATACAGAGCAATCTTAGTACCCCCCTGCATAATAAAAGTGCTACTTTAAATACCACCATCAATTCCAGTTCCTAAAGCTGTTCTGTTTTAGCTAACAAACCGACATGTCCTGTAGATATGTAGGTTTTTAGAATTATATTGTAACTGTGTATCTATGTTAACAACACACTTGAGAAACAAATGGATCAGAATATGTATTTGACTGATATGTAGAATAATTTGCCTGTGACTATACACACTAAAGGAAGCTATTTTTGGAAGATGATTTGAGCATTGAGCACAATAGCATTCTGTGGAGCTGTCCAACACACAATCTGGTAATTGAATATGAGCCCATGACATCTGATGTCACTGTGACTGGCCGGAACACAAAGACTTATGTAAGCAATGTAATTAATCTGAACATTACTTGCAACAATTAGGCAGAAGATTAGTAAATCAGAAGTTGTAAATAATTAAAGGACTCAGTATTACATCTCTATATATAAACACCAGTTGAGGCAGGAGGGAAAGCTGTGACAGGCTCCGACAGAATGCAATCCGGAAAGGCAAATCCTCCACCACTTCTGGGCAAGAGATCTGCCTTTCTGAAGGATCCTAATTTGTAGCAAATTGTTGGTTGGAAATATTGGTTCAAGCTACAAAATGTCTGTAAATGGCAAACCTACTACATAATGTTTATTTGCATTTGCAGGAGGAACCAATAGGATGTATTATATACATATTTGCTTTTTTACCCCCTTTCTAGAAATATAAAAACATATAAAACGTTCTTCATCCATCTGCACAAAGGATAATAATCAGAATGTCAAAATTCAAACATAAAAAATATTGTAATTAGAAAAACTTACAGGTTGGGATTTCTTCTTTTTCTTTTTTATAACACGGAAAAAACTTTGCTTTTCTTTGTCTTTGATTTGTTCAGAATGGCTTTTTTCTACTCCTTTCCTGTAAGGAAAGATAGAGGTAACTGATAAAAAAAAATATCGTTTAAAACATTGTTTTTTCAAAAGCTGCATTCAATAACATGGTTACCAATCAAAAACAAGACAGTGGCATTGCCAATAGTATGACCAGTATAATATATTTTAATCAACCCTCTCTGACAGAAGTGATTAAACTTTATAACATGTAAATTGCAGCTGATGCTTTTCTGTCTACCAAGAGGACTATATAATTGATATCCATATATTTATTGCAGAAAGCCCTTTTCACCTGTGCTCAGTGGCCTGGCTGTGAATTTAGGACAGCTGAACAAACTAATAACAATGCTTAGATGCATGCACAATAATATAAGTACTGAACAATAGTTTAAAATGAATTTGCCAGGAATGCAATATAACAACTGCCATTGCTGATTGTATTTTCAAAATGTGGGAATCATGGTTTTCATCCCTTTACTTTTTTGATCACTTGAGGGACTAGTAACCTGATACAAGTGTGTGCATGTCAGGTGTTGGGACACTTAAAATGTACGAGTTTTTATGGGTTAGTAAGGTACAAACTAATTTATTGTAGATCACAATATAAAGATCATCGTCTCATAAAAATCGTCTGGAGCCCTTCCATGTGCCCAGCTAGAAATGCCCATATTCCTAGTGTTTCATACTCCCTTTTAATGCTATTACTTATATTAATTTGTTCCCCCTGTGCGCCATTATCGGGCAATAAAGCCTTCATCTGCTGTTCCTATATTGGCCACTAGGTGTCTCCAAGATCACACAGTTTTAGGTTCTATATTCTGATGGAGGGCAGCACTGCATGATACTGTACATTATATTTCAAATGTTTTGTCTCTAACTGCCCTATTTCAGTATATCTGTATTTATGTATCTATCACACTGTGTGTCCTTCACCTGGCCCCTCACACACTGGTTCTTGCTGGGGAAAGCAGCAACTCAGTAATTTAGATACATGAACTGTTAAGCCCTTCTTACTCCCTTTCTGTGTGTGTCAAACTGCCAATATAATTGCCAATAGTCACTGAGAAAACTGGAAATCTTATTTTGTTTATAATGCACTGCAATAATAATATGCATCCCTACTCATGTGTATCAAGAACCAGAGAGACTAATTATTTGCAGTATATGCTATCGGCATGTATATCCAACCTGGTTCAGAAAGGGTTAAAAACAATACAAAGCATTCTTTGGATGCACCTAATAAACATATTGGTGCCTGTGCTCAGAATGCATTTACAATCACTTTCAGGTGGGCTGAAAAATCTTTTCAAACACTTCATATGAATGAAGGAACAGGTTCATTATTTTTTACTGAAGCTCAGCAAGATGCCTCTGAGAATGAATCTATGAATTCCCGTGCTTAGGATCTCACGGATAACACATTCCGACTTTTTATTTCTTCCACTTGTGATATGGAAAGCATGAAAATACAGTACTTTGCATAAATATTCATCCCTCTTGTGTTCTCCCACATTTTGTAGTGTTAAAACATGGAATTAAATAGATTTAATTGGGAGTTTTATGCCACCGCTCTACACAAAATAGCTTTTAATGCTGAAGTGGAAAAAATATACGGTATTCTAAATTGTTTTTAGATTAATTGCATGAGTAGCACCTTCTAAACGCTGTTTATAAGATTCCTACTTTTTGTTTTGTGGAGGAGAAAAATCAGGGACTTTTTTTGTCCCTGCGGTAAAAATATGTGTTGCTAATTTAAATTGGTAATTACTGGACCTATTTTTTGTCTATTTCAAGCAGTTTTTTGGGATGATCCATCCTAATACTGCAAGAATTGTTTGATAGACTGGCACCCAATACCTTCTTCCCTAAGGGTAGTTTCACAAAATTTAGCTCAATATACCAAGTGAGGAACAGCCCATAAAAGCAATGGAGGGTACAGGCTTGGAAGCCTTTGAAATTAAGGTTAGGGATAGAGTAACTCCAAAGTCATACTTTATGGTTGGCTTTTACAGCTGATGGTGGTGATAAGTTTTCAGTGCAGGAAAAAAAAAATAAAAAGGGATGCTAAACCCGACACCTAGGGGTTAAACTAAAATGATCTTATCAGTAGGTCTTCCTTCACCACTGCAAGGGTTAATAGCTAATTGTATCCATAAAATGATGCTTTTGGAGAATGATTTACATTACCCTCACTCCTACAACCCTCCTATGGCTGCCCAACATCCAAGATTATTGGTAGAGCCTCAGCCTACTGTACAATGCAAGGGTCATAGATAGAAATACTCATAGACTGAGGGGGATGAAGTCAGCGGTCAGACTAGAAAGGCAGTGAGGTTTCTGGTAAGGCTGCCTAAGTGCAGTCTAACAAAGAAGTTTGCTAGCAATTGTGGGAGCTGGTAGTACCATAAGTTTTACTCAAAATTACATAATATCCTATACAAAATAGGCAGTGAGTTTTGTCTGGCATGTAGCTTTAGCCAAACTACTATGTGCAGATGTACAGGGTGATTTTTAGTAGCCTAATAAATTTTCACTTGCCAAGTATTTTTTAATATATTTAGTATATTTAAGGTCAGCTGAATCCAGAAATGACATCAGCTTCATTGAATTGGCTCTAGAAAAACTAATACCATATTTAGAATCTGTGCATCAAATATAACCTAAAATGACTTTAATCTGTTTGGCAAGAATGTTTGTTGACCAATGTAATAATACTAAAATTACTAGTGATAAATGACCAGCAGAAGCGATCACTACGCAGATGGAACAAATGGCTCCCTATGTTGTAAGTCACATACTGTATGTAGCAGTGATTACCTGTAGGGTATTGTTCAAGAATTTAAACCACATGCTAATTGTGTTATGTACACTATTGGGGGCCATTTTTTCATCTGTTTAGTAGACAACCCACTCACCTGGTCTTTATAACATGTTTAGATGGGTTTTGAGATGATTTAACAGGTGAAGTAAAGTCTTGAATTGTACTTCTAGCTTTAAAAGTGCTGATCATCTGTATCAACTTGAGTTTAGGCAATTTACACTGCAGCCAGTCGCATTCAGCTGTTCTTTCTTTGTCACTTTCAAGATCAAAGTTTGATTACGATTGCTCTAGGACAAAAGTGATTGTCTAAAACAATTCTTTCACTACACACTTTGTATATAAGAACCTGGAGTAAAGAAGTTGGTATAGTAATAGGGAAATAATTATAGGAATCTGCTCATGATTAATTTAAAAGATAAAATCTTTTAGGAAGCTATGAACAGCAGTCTTACTTACTCAATGAGCCTTATTTATTAAACATCTCTAAGACTGGGGAGGATACACCTTCATCAGTAAACGTGGGTGATCTAGCAAACCTGGAATGGATCTGGTTCAGGATTGAAAACTCTAAATTTGCCTAATCACGCAACTTCACTGATAAAAGTTTATCTTCTCTAGCTTTGGTGAGCTTTAAAAAATCAGGCCCAATGTTTGTAAACTATCTGCTGTCTGTCAGTAAATGTGTGAATACTCCTATCAATCAATTGTTTTAGGTGTAAAATATTTGGCTTCTATTATAGTAAACAATATCCTTCTAAAATTCTTTAAATTCTAAAACTACTTAACTCTGTATGGGTCTCGGTGGAAATAAGCTGTTCAGATCATTGACTGCACCAGTTCTAGTCCAGCTCTTCCTGGAAAATTCCCAGGCCAACTAGAAAATACAAAGTATGTTCTGGGACTGGTTCTTGGTACAGCTTTCCAAAGGAGATTCCCCCACCTCCCTCGGAGATATCCCAAATCTCCAACCATGTGATATCCCATTTATATTGTTTGAAAAAAGTGCCCCTTAAATAACTCTTTAATATTAATGTAATTGTAGGGGTTTTAAAACTGTTCCTTTAAATAGTATCACAACCTAACCATTATTTTTGCTGAAATGCATTGAAATTTCAGGAATGATAGCATGTTCAATTATGCACAGCATTAAGTCAGCAGCTACGGCAGGAATCCCAAGGGTAATGACTGCTAAGAGTCACAACCAGTGACCTCATTTTGAAGCTTCCTTTCCTAACACGGGAAACACACTTATTATCTTAGCTCCACTTGTTTAAATTCATCAGGCAAGTGCTCTGCGTGTAGCTAGGCTGCAATAAAGCAGAAAGGGGATGTAGGCAATGCACCTTTTTGTCCAACTCTTTAGGGAGCTGCTATTATGACTTCAGGTATAGTAACAGGCAGTAAAGACTGGATCACATTTCATAAATCTGCTGCCTTACATTTAATATTTATTTTAAAGATACTCTGATGTCAAACTATACATGCAGTAGGATAAATGTCCTTACATGGGATGAAAACAAGACAAAATGCCCATTTTCATTGTTTAACGTAGAACTAAGTTCAACCTAAAAAATCATAGGTGATAGAGGCTGCCCATACCAGTAAGTGTTTTTTTTAGGAGCCTTCTGAAACATGTTGTAAAAGTATAATGCTCTTCCTTGTCATTGTCACCCTTAATGCTGGGGTTGCAAGAGCAAGAAAAACAAGAAACTTTAAACTGAGGTGGGAAAAAGTACTAATGGATATAGAAATGAAATACATTTCTGGACACTTTTTCATTTCAAGTCCAAGGTTTGTACCATGCTTTAAAGCAAATACTGCTAATCAAACAACCAACTTGTCAGATGGGTGAAAAGGTTGGATTTGTGACTGAAACTTTCAACTCACAGTATAAGGGGCCCATTTAAAAAAAAACAAACATATGAAGTGCCTTATTACATTTTGTGCATGTCATCAATTGTGACTACAGAGAGGTGCCATAGTGGTACTGAAGTCCCAAAACAAGCACAAAACACTCTTTATTGTAGATTGTAAGCTCTTCTAGACGGGGTCCTCTCCTTCTCCTGTGTCACTGTTTATATCTGTCTGTCATTTGCATCTATCTGTCATGCACCCCTATATGTCTAATATGTTGGTGCTATATGAACACTGTTTATTAATAATAATAAACTGTATTACTATTAATAATAATAAAGTATATGCACTGGACAAGGTTAGGAAACTTCCGCGCTACCTCATGTTGGTAAAACATTACATATTTACCTACTAAAAAGGCTTCAGTGTGCAATACTTCTTCCTCTATATATTTTTACAGCATTTATGGTTCTGACTGAGGAATGAATGATGGATGTCGCTCATGATGTTGCCATAATTAGGAAATTATGCATTTAGGAAAAGGGGAATGCAGAAAAACCTGGCCGTTATTATGTTCTAGTATCGTAAAACTGTATATTTCAAGCAAAAAGTGTTTGGAAATGTTTAGAAGCTGTCTATCCTTTACAGCTACTCACCAGTGATCGAAAGTAGTTTGTCTCTTTGAGTGATTTGTTCCTGCACTGCTGTCAACTGGGTGTGAAGAACTGCGGTTTGGCACACTATTTTCATGAAAATTTCCCTCTGGACGTGGGGATGGAACTGTGGAGAAGAAAATGATATCACATCAGAAGTACAGTAAATAAAAGATTACAGGTGTAAGAAAATAAATAAAAAAATAAATAACCCATACATATAATGCACTTGCACTTTTACATTCCTTATACTTGCAAGCTAGCAATACTGTGGGACTTTGTGACTATCACGACACTATGCACATCACGAGTAATAAATATTACTTTCAATGCATTCTATTCAGTATTCAAGAATTCATGAACAGTGGCATGCTTTTTTAATACAAATAGCAAACAACATCTTGGATACTGGTGGGGTTTACATCCTTTCAAGCCCCTCACTGTGATAGGTGATCTCAATAAAAGTGAGGTGTAGGAGGTAGATGCAGTGTGACAAAGCCGGTAAAAGAAAGCCAGCCACTGTTTGCAAGGGAAAAGTACACCGCAAGTCAGAATCCCGGGATGCTATACAGAAGAAAAGATTTGGTGCCCCAAGGCACAACATGTTTTATAGTATGCTAAACGAGTATATATAAAATGATGTGTCTTTCCATGCATTTAGAAAATATCAGTATAGTGGCGATTATCTATACAGAAAACAGTTTTTACCTCGGTAGAAGCTTCCAACCCTTCGAGGGACTGTGTCACTGTATATATGGCGGTTTTCTTTGGAGGACGTCCCATCATCTGCATGTGTATCATGATAAGGACCTCCCTAGTACAAATCAATGTACAAATCTATTATTACTTTTGGCATAATGTAAACTGTAAATACCATTGTTTATAAAACCACTTTGTGGGTCAAATTACTTCTTCAAAATAAAAAATAAAAAAATCACACTAACTTCACAATTTTGAAAAATAATATACCAACACCAGATTTTTGAAAATATGATTGATCAATTAGAGGTACACACGTTTAATGGCTACCAGTTCATCTAATATTGCTGTGCAGCCTACAGTTCCACATGGTTCATTGTGCACACATGAAGGTTTACTCTACCATAGTGCATAGTGCATATCAAGACCACATTTCTCCATCCATGAATTATGGTTGTCAGGATCTATCAATTTCCACAGGTAGTGGCTCAGACAAATATGTTTGTATTTGCTCAATCCACTGTTTATATGTCAATTTGTCAACAGAGGAGCGTCAATGTTTTTAATCAACTGAATGATCATTTTTTTTGTTGAAAGATTTATTTATTCACTTCTGATAACCAATTAATAATTTATCTATGAATGTTCCTAAATTCTTAAACAGGCAGTACAGTGGCTCAGTGGTTAGCACTCGGTGGCCTTTGCAGCACTAAGTCCCAGGTTTGAATCTTGGCTAGGACACTTTCTGCATGGAAGTTGCAGATTCTCCATGTGTTTGGGTAGGTTTCTTCTGGTTTCCTCCCACATTTCAAAAACACGCAGTTAGATTAAGTGGCTTCCCCCCAAAATTGACCTTAGACTGTATTAAAAACATATGACTATGGGACATTAAATTGTGAGCGCCTTTGACATGACTATGGACTTTGTAAAGCGCTGAGTAATATGTTGGTGCTATATAAATTCTGTGTAATAATAAAATACAAAATACTTAGTTTATTGTTCTTTTAAATTAAACCTTGACATACACTCAAATACAAAGTTTTTTTTTAACATATGTGTATAAATGTCATAATTATTTATACAATGCATGGTATACAGTATGTGAAAAAGTTTATTGTGCTCATGGTAATGAATAATGTATAATAATATAGGAAGCACAAAATAATATAGACCTGTTTTTATCTTCTGTTCCTTGTGTTCTTTAAAAAAAACTATGCATGGTTGTCAAATGTAAGGAAACAAGCCACCTAACCATGTAAGTTTTCTGTGCTTCAAAGTTAACTGGTCACAAAGGAGGGCAATTCAACTGAGAATATAATGAACTGAGTGGCTTAGGCTTGTGACAGTTCTAATTCCAGTTCTAAAATCTAGTCTTTTACAAAACCTTGTTGACATCAGTGACACCCAAAAGAAAACCTGAACAACCAGCAAACTATGAATGTTCCACATATTAAACAGACACCTATTGTCTAATAGGGTATAAATACAGAATGAATGGACATATAGAATTTCTTTGTGAATAATTAAAAACTGAACATTGTATGGCTGAATCCTGTCTGAACATTTCTCCGTGTTTTAAGGGCTGCAAGTACAAATAAAAAGCTAGTAATCTATTGAGCTCCTAACTTCTTGTTTAAATTGATGGAGGTGAAAAGAGGTAGAGGTGTTCTTTCATCCAGCAAGGGTGAACTAGCTAGGGTTTATAACACTGCTTGGGATTTTAAAGCGTCAGAGGCAGTGGGTCCGATTTATCAAAGCTCTCCAAGACCGGAGAAGATAGACTATCATGGGATACCCTGAATGATCCAGCAAACCTGGAATATATATCCTAAAAAATATTTTATTTGGAAAAAGATTTCACTCCTGGTTCAGATTCATTCCAGGTTTACAACCTGTACCGAGTACAACATACAAATATATTTTATTATAAAGAAAACACAATTTTTGTACACTTTAGGGGTCAACTCTGAAAAAGCAGCTAGTTTTGCATAGGGTGGGAAAGTGGTAAAACTGTCTGCTGTCTGTGGAAGCAGTCATAAAACACATTTTCCTGTAAAAAGGAGAAAGAAAGAATTACTATTGGGATTGTGTCTGGAGTTTGCTTTAACTAAACTTGTCGAGCTAAATCCAAGCTAAACTGGCAGGACTAAACCTAAACAAGAAAATATTGTGTGCAGGAAGGATAGGAAGGAACAGGTGATGTCCCTGCAATAAAATAAATTTACCTGCCTGATTGCAATCTTTTCTTTAATGGGTACTCCAGCGCACCACTGCCTGCTGGCAATGGGTGAACTCTTGTGTGCATACGCAAGATTTACATCATTCTGGCCTGGCCAGATGCCATTCACATAGACTTTTCAATAAATTCTGAATGATCTCAGAAACATCTGATATCATTGACACAAGTTCAAAACCAAAAACACAAGTCCTTATATTGTTTAATGCTGGAACAGACTAGGGGATTAGATCCAGTGAAAACCGTCTAAGAACGGCTTTGTTGATGTGAATCAATACAAAAAACCCCCCACAAAAGGCTGCACTTCAAATACAATCATTAACTGTGATGGAACTGATAAAACATTGTTTTTTAATGCCAAACATGTTATTATTTTCTTCCATGATATTATCTTCTGTTTCTAAATGATTTAGAAACACCAGCACAAAGGTAACAGTTTACGGTTAGCAGAACAAGACTTTTTGTCAATGTCTTTAGGACAAATAAAAAAAATATTACAACAGCACAAAGAACTTGAAAAGCAAGCAAGCATTTTCTGTTTTGCATGCATATGAGCTATGGTGGAAGGAATATAAGGTAGGGCAAACTCAAAATTTGAAGACGGCATTGTAAGTTATATAATTTTTCCAACTGTTGGCACTTTTACGTCTTTTCTTCCATTTTACTGAACCATATCAGAAAAAATCACAGAATGCTCACTCGTGTCTTTGAAAAACCCTAGGTAACAAGGATGCTGAAAAGCAGAAGCCTGTTCTCTGTTCTTCAGCATCCTGCCTATTGAATCATCTTTAAAGGGTAGACATGTTCACCATAGCCATCCCAGGGCTCAACAAGCTCTAGAGCTCTGGCTTAATGACAAAAGGTGTCAGTGTCGAACGGTCCTAAAAAAACATTGTTCAAAATGTACCGGTATAATATAAAAAAAAAGCCAGACCTAAAAGTTAGAAAGAAATTAAATTGATAGAACTTTAATAACAGACTTTGTCCAATGTCACCAGAGTATATTTAGAAATTGTATTACATTAGTGGAGTTCGGTCTTTGCAATTTTGAAAATGATTTGGTCCTGACTTTACTCTGAAGTTTAATGTATGATTTTCCTGTACTCTAGGATTTTATATATTATGTCATCAAAATGACAGACCTCAGACTTTTGACGCGTGTGAAATGAAGCTGTGCCGTCTCTGTTGGGCTCTTTAGCTAGTGGTCTTGAGTGGATGATCCCCTCTGATAGAGCTGGGTCAGCCTGCTAACAGCAAATAAAACACATAGATCACACAGTTTGTGAAGCAAGACAACACACATTACTTGGTGAATACAGTTTAGGTAAGCAAAAAGAAAGCCTAAGTAGTTAGGCACATTGCACAATGGGACACAGAACACCAAGGTATATCAGGGAAATAAAGCGTGTTGTTAAAATAGGAAAACATAAGTTATACCATGGTACCATGTTATAACACACACACACACACACACACACAACGATGACATGTTCCCTGGGTGGAACTTTGTAAACCCCGCTTTGGCAGCGTTCCAGATACATATGTACCCTTGGAAAGGTTGGGGGACACTAGAAGAGGAAAATCTGGGATACAGTTGATCTTTCATATTAGGCGGACCTTTATCTTAATTTAGTATAGGTCCTTACACGTGGCTGGTTTTGCCATTAATGCCATCTCTACAAGTTGTACTGTTTATTTCACCACTCTTGAATCATAGCGTTTCATTCCTCATTTGGCCTATTTGTTTGGAAGTTTTATGGAGCATTAGCCTCCTGATGGACTCTGGAGCCCTACATAAAAGGTATTTCACAGGACATTTAATATTGTGAATAACGTTCACTTCTGTCTCTAACAAAAGTGTTTTCTGTGGTTTAAGAGGGTTTTTTCTTTCAAAGTGAATTTATACTTGCAAAGAAAATGTTTACTTATATTAGTGAACAAGGTGCAAAAAATGAGAATTAACTGCAAAAAATACACAATAATTTACAGGGAACATTTTTAGTTGCACATGATTTAATGACTAAAGTCAGCACTTTTCCCCTCAGTTTCTATTTTTTTAAACCTCAAGTGAATAAGGTTGTGCTTAAGTTAACCATTCAAGATGTAATCCTCGATAAAAACTTTGCCAAAAAAAAATACTTAACTTTTACCTTGAAAAGTGTTTCCACATGAGACCCCAACACCCCAAACCCCCTTCTCGCCACTCCAGGGTTGGTCTTAGGTCTGCTGTTATATTTTTATAATAGTTATTGTTAGGGTTTTAGGAATGGATAGTGTAGAAGTTAGTATCAGGGTTATGAAGAGCATTAATGTGAATGTCATTTTGTGTTTTCCAGGAAAGATTTTGAATTGAAAGAAACATATTTTTAACTGACAACTTAACATTTGATTTAATAAAATATATAAGAATAGGTATATCACACAAAAATTTAGCAATTTTTCATATAAACTTGGGTTTTGTCATGGCCAATGTAACCTAAATTTGCTGGTAAAATCAAGCAACAGATCTATCTATGCGCACTGGGAGCACTGGGACTCGCAGAGCACAGGATAACCTGAGCGGAAACAAGGAGAGCTGTGCCTACTGGCAGAGGCAGGTCTGAGGCCTTCCTTAAGTGCCACACCTTGCACCTCCTTATATCCACACCTTGCACCTCCTTATATCCACACCTACCTACAGTTACTGTATCTTTACCTAATACCAGAATGAAGACACAACTTTTCATCTTGTCTACAATATGCACAAGGTAACAAATTCTGCACATATCAAAAAAAGAACAAGAGAAATGAAAAAGCACATAAAACATACAAGACAGGTAACAATGCTATAATTTTAAATGGAATACACTCATTCATCACAATTCTCAATTATTCTATTATACAAGGGAGCTTACTTAGAAGATTTAAAAGCAGTTTGAAAATATTTGCAAAACCCACACAAAAACGCCCACTCCCTAACACACCAAACACTGACAGTGCTGCACATTACCATAATAAATTTGTTTCTGTTTTAAGAAACTGCAGATAGGATGAAATAAATATAGAAGGGCAAAGCAGAGCACACATAAAAGCAGAGCACACAAAGCAGGATTAGAGAAAACTAGGCTAAAGCTCCATTATAGCCTACTTCCACAGGAACACAAATTATGTTCAGTGATGCGAGATAACAGGAGGTGTTTTTGCTGAAGCACAGTTTACTCTAACCTGAAATCACTTTATTATTTCTATGTAAATCAGAGCCTTGTTATTGTTCCAAAACTTAAAAATGGAAAAATATTCTAAAAATAAGACTGCCAAACTTTTAAAAAGAATCATCAAAACAGACTGCTCAGGGTTCTTTTGTTAAAGAAATATTCCAATATAAAAGACTGAATTATACATCAACAATTCCACAATTATATAGGATGTAATATTGATGGCACATGGATGAAAATATGCTTACATCAGGAAGGTAACAATCATTAGGAAGACGAGGTGATCTCAAAGAGGGCTATGTTAGAGACCTAAAAAGTTTCTTATCCTTGGGCAATTATTTCACAATGGGCAAAATAATTCCTTCACCTCCCCCATTACCCTTTTTAGTTTTAAGATTCCCTTTCAAGCACTGTAAAAGTGCCTGGAACTGCCCTTGTATTTTACTTGCCCATGGTGGCAGCGGTGGCACAAGGAAGTGTAGAGCTACATGCAATTATATGACATACTGTTTTTTCAGCTGCTCACGATAACTTGGTATGGCAAAAAGCAGCCAAGGGATGAAAAATGAGATTGGTGCTTGCCTGCATGTTTCACATAACTAAAATAAAAAATAAATTATAGTGGTGAGATTTTAAAGAGCAGCTACAGGTAGGCCAAATGAAAAAAAGATCCTTTTTTAAATAAAGTGAATTTTAAAGCTGAACCCCTGCTTAACCTTTAGTCTTGTACAGTTGTTTGGACTACTTTTCTGTCCTCCAGTGAACTGTGCAGGTCATATAGAACCCACCTCACTTCCGGGCTGATAGACATCGAGCACCATCTAGATTTTTTCCTTCCCAGCCTTATTGATCAACCCTTTCATTTACAGAATTTCACTTATTTGAATCACGAAAGCTTATTGTCAAATTGCATTGCCATAGCTTCTAGTTTTGTATGATGCTACGTGCAGCCCTGTCAGCCCCATTACATTATGATGCTAATTTGACATACAAAGGTTATGATAGCTGGGAAACTTTGGTCTGGGGTGATGAAACAAGTACTACTTAAGAAATCATCATGCTAGTGAAGATGAGTGGTAAAGTCCCTAATAATTCACCACTTAAAGCAAACTTACAGAAGAATTATATGGAGATATTTTGTCATGTTTATCATGTTTGGTTTAGAACATTGTTGATCTGTTGTGATAAATTAGGAATACCCATACATAATATTACCTGGAGGTTCATGTACCTACATGTATATGTGTTCAGCATTTAAATAACCACTAAATCATCTAACTTACCTATATAGTGGCAGGTAGACCACAAAGTGCTAATGCGTACAGTACTGACTTCCAAATCCATCATGAAGAAAAAATGTCAAATTGTATTTATTCACCCCACATCTAAAAACTAAACACTATAGGAAACATTGCAACCGTTGGACATGTTGAAAGTTGTTTAGTAATAGGGCTTTGAACAGAGCTTTCTGAATTTCCCAAAGTGCTAAAACATTTTGAAGCAGGTTCAACCAAAAAAACTTTTTTGGGTGCAAATTGACTATTAAAGAACAATAGCAAGATTAGAAAAAAAGAAAGAAAAAAAAAAGCTTAAATGTAATTTATGAGTTCTCATATTATCTTTGTTTAGGTGGCATTCTGCCAGGGCCTACTTATACCTAGATAAAAAATGTTAGTTCTGCAGTTTTTCACTTAAGTAAAAAAAATGGTCATGCAATTTCCTGGGATTGCTCATGCTAGCATTTAAAATCATAGCTCTATAAAAGGCTTGCTTAATATAGTGATTACAATGAACTATCACTCTTTTTAAACCACTCAAATATTTATATACTACTAAACTAAAAATAAAACCAACCCTAGAAGTGTCTTCTGTGCAGTCTTCGCGAGAGGATCCAACAGATCTTGTCAATGTTCGATGTTGTACCTGAGGAGATAACAACTGCAGACTGTTGGCCCTTGATGCCATTCCCTGCCCAACACTTAGTCCTTGGTCATTACCCTTAACTCGCACACGGTCCCGGCTCACATACATTGAATGTCTGTGAGGACGCTGTTGTGAGGAGAAAGGACTAGTGTAGCCTAGGCCATATGAAAAAGATTCATGTGGTGCTGAATGGGAATGGGAATGACTACCATCCAGCTGATCAGGAAGTTTTAGCTCCTCCATGGTTCTGGAATGTCTAGTAGTAGGCCTTCGAGACTCTAAAGTCCCTTCTTTACGATTAGTCCTTCCAGAGGGACTTAGCATTGTTCTATTGTCACCATGCCTAGGACCACCAGGGCTAGTTGGAGAATTTAGGTCATGGCAACTGGATGGAAAATATCTACTGTTTGGCTCCAATGCTTGTCCTCTAGTTTCACTAAGATTTCCCACTGACTTAGAGTCTGTTAAAACACCATGACTTTTAGAATAGTTCATGTAAGAACTGCTCTTCTTTGAGGACTGTGGAATCGTGTCAATGTAGCTATGGCGAGCATGCCTTTCGCCAGGTTGTAAACTGCCAGTTTTGCCCTCCATGAATGAATGTCTGTTGTGCTGGGATCGGGAACTCGATTTCAAGTATTTGCTGCCTGGTCCATCAGATGTTTTTGGATCAGTGTTAAAATCAAATTCATTCTTAGATTTAGCTTCCTTTGGACTAACAAGATGTGGCAAATTGTTGTTGGAAAGATCCTTGTTGCCAGAGCCGCTTTGGTTACTCTTTTTTGGATGGACAGTTGGGCTATGAGATCCTGCCGGGTGATTTCCATTGATGAATGTTTCATTGGGTGGATGAGCTTCTTCACTTCGTTTTGCTCCAACAGAGAGAGACTGAGCATCTTTACTGTTTGACCTGTGATGTGGCTGAGAACTTTTACTAGATGGTTTCCTGAAGGACAAGAATAATGAAATAAAAAAACTGTGACAAATATAAAGAAAAAGACAGCATCCCACAGCAGCTTAATTATCAAATGTGAGTTTCTGTGGTACTT
>NC_092858.1:135689161-135709817 GCF_032062135.1 Pyxicephalus adspersus
TAAAGTCAGCAAAACTTTAACTCATTTACTAAGCCAAGTAAAATTATCCCATGCAGTATGATAATTTACTTTGCTAAATGAACATCCTAAATCTTTTTTCGTTAAAAGCAAACCAACTTGTGCTGCGAGAAAAGAGTGCATTCCAAATCTATAAAAAGTGGTAAGTGATAAAAAGCACATTAGTAAAATTAATTAATAAATAATGTGAAATGAAGGGAGAACAAAATAAACTGTCTTGTTTTCAAAATCACACATCAACATCAGCGCATTGCAAAACTGTGATAGTTTTTAAAATTTAAAGCAGCTGTAGCCAATGACAACACAAATGAATACATAGCCTTTATCATATAAATGAGGAATACAAGTTACATACACTTGAACTATTTCAAACATTTTGTGGCTTTCTAATTAAAATCTCCTGCTTGAAATAACTATGTCAGACTATTAGGTAATTCTCTATGAATATTTTTATTTCAGAAGTATCTTTTACATCACAGTTTTCACCACATTTTACTAAATAAGACAATGACCTGCTTGATGAGTTGCTCTCTGAATGATGAGTTTTTCTCTTGGATGATCTGGAAGGAGAGCTCCCACCACGATCCAAGAGTCTCTGAGTCTGAAAAGCTGGGTGGTTCAAGCACTGATCGGTCAGATATCTATCAGAAGGATTTAGCTTCAGTAAGTTCTAGATAAAACAAAGTATTGTTTATAATAAGGAACAACAAAACCCAGGTATTTAAATAATTTACCTTTATAAAAAATACGCTGAAATACATTTAGCTGCTGAAATGTGTTGCAAAAATGTGTTTATTACCATGTTATGTGTTAACCCACTCATTCCGAAAGGCACCCCAATGTAAGATAATGCAGCTGCAGCACACTTGCTGCGCAGCACAAAGCACCACTGTGAATTACTGCTTTATGTCCCTTTTAGTGCATTGATAGGCTCATTTCATGAAATGTTAACTTGTGAAAAAAATTGTGTTAACTTAATGTGTGTAATGCATTGCACCAAGGCAACAAGATATCAATGGGCCCTAGGAGTTATTTTGCTTGAATGGATTTTATCACTGAAAACTATCACCCTCTCCGATGCTCAGCCTTTGTGAAGCTAAAAACAGGAATGTTACTTGAAACAGGTAATATTCTTAACTTTCTTTTCTTTGAAGATCCCATCAAGTTCAGCATTAGCACAGTATTGGTGTTGGATCTATAGGCCATGTTTTTTGAAAGCTCCCCAAGGCTGGAGAGAATATACTTTCAGAAGTGAAGCTGGGTGATGCAGCAAATATGGAATGGATCTGGTCCAGGATTAAAAACATTTGCTAACAAATAGCAAATGATTTTAAGAAATCCATTCAATGTTTTCTGGATCACTCAGCTTCACTTCTGAAAGTGTATTCTCTCCAGCCTTGGGGAGCTTTCATAAATCATGGCCTATAGACTAATGCGGAACTGATGCTGCAAGAGACAAAAATGACCTTACTTTAGAATACAACGCTGCTCTTTCCAATCATTTCCCTTTTATGGGCTTTTTTGTAATATAGACCATGGACAAAATAAATACACAGCGAGATGCTTTAAACTTTTACACCTTATAGCTGCTAGAAAGAATAAAACTATTTTGCACAGCTGGATGGATTCAAACCCCCCACTGAAGAAACTTCCTGGAAAATTGACCTACTTGCTCTGCATCAAACATCTGCACAAAACTACTTTTGAACTTTTATTTAAATATTTAATTTTAATAATTAGATAACTTGCACTAATAATCACTTTAGACATATATTAAGTCCTTCAAAGAAATAAGTGAAATATTTTGTCCCAAAGCCACAGATTTACTTTAAAGACAGCCCAACCATGATGTTATCATTAACTTTCCTTAACCAATGATCTAAAGCAGAGGTTGGCAACTTTTACTATCAAAAGAGCCATTTTGCCCCGTTTTCCACTAAAGAAAAATAGTCTGGAACCGCAAAACATAACTCAGCTTATAAACTTTTTAAAAGTTTTTATCTTTTTTTAATTTTACCTCTTACAACAGAATACAACAAACAGAAAGGCAGTGTGCACGTGTAGGCCTACTTTGAAATAAATTAAAAACTGAAATTTGCCCCTAGTATCATGATAAATTTTATGAATTTGTGCACTATTTATTGTATTTCACTGGATTTAATATATTCATGATTAAAGTTTTCAGTAATCTTTCTTGTATATAATTTTATATTTTAATGTTCAGCAATCATAATTTGTTTTCCTAAAATTAATAGCTAATTTATTTAGTAATTGATAAATAGATTAATAAGTAATTACTGGTGGACTTATTTGTTAGAACACTGGAAAGGGAATCCCCCTTCTCCGCATGTCTACAGAAGGAAGGGGATCCCCCATCAGGGATCACCGGTCGGCAGCTGAAGGGAGACACAACAAGGAGGCTGAAGGGCCATGGGTTGCCGACCTGTGGTCTAAAGAGTTTATACAGGTCCTGACTCTCTTCCAGCCCTCATGTGGTAGGTGCCTGAGCAAGAAAAACAGGAACTAACTCACATGGCCCCCTCTACTTGGAAAACAATTTGTTCTTTGTTCCCATTAGTTGAACAGAGTACATGAAATCAAAGGGAAGGTAAGTAAATGTAGCAATAGTACAAGTTCACTTCAAAGTGTATATTAAGCCACAAACATTTAATTTGGTCTTGGGGAAAATGAAATCCACTGGCTGTTTTCTACCTTGAGTTCGGTCACTTTCTATCATGCACAAAACAGTTGTACCAGAAAGGTAGTATGAGAAAACCTGCAACAGGGACAGAAATACAAATCCAGATTTCAAGCCTTCCCGTACACTTCCTGTCTGGTAAATGTTGTCAGAAAGACTGGAAGGGAGGAAAATCTTTCTTATTGAGCTCCAGATAACAGTAAATCATGAAAGAGATTTTCTTTCCCCACTCTAGCCAAAAGTAAACATTTTTTGGCTTGACAAACACTTTAATTTTCCTAAACCCACCAACCACATTTCTACCATTTCCCTAGCTTCTTGTAAATCCTGCATTGTTTTTTTTTAATTTTTTTCTTGACATTTTTCTTTTTTTCCTGTCATTTAATTGTTTAGTATTAGGCCAATAATCCTTATTAAACTTCAGGAATGCAATTTAAAAAATGAAGAAAGATTGGACATTTTAGTTCTCAATATTGCAGAGCTATTGGTTAAGAGCTGGAATGCATAGCAGAAACATTAGTCCTGATGAATGTACAGTGACCTGTTTTTGTGCTTTTTGAACGATTCTATTTAAAATGATTGCATCAGAATAACACCCTAATAACACAACATTAGGGCTGCACTGGGGCCAGTATTTAACTAATACAAATAAACTTTTTTTGCCATCTGTAATGGTCACTATTTTCCTACTGGCCAACTGTAAGAGGAATTATTCCCAATGACCACCACATTATTGTACTGTAAGCGCTGGATAAAATAATTATAGTGGGGAGTTCCCTAAAGACTTGAACGTTATTTCAAGAGATTCCTCATGTTAAAATAGGTTGAGAAACATTGTATTAGCATTGTATTTTATTTTATTGAAATGTCCATTTTAACCGCTTAGTTAATATAACCAAACAAGGTTATGGGACCAAACTCCGTAAATGTTAACAAAGGTTTATTCGAAAACTGGAAAAATGAATAATTAATTGGGTATTGTGGCTGTATCAAAATGTCAGAATAGTGACAGGATGAACTGATTTTTACATCCTAATAGGAACACATACTTGGCAAAGGGCACTCATAGAAAATGTCCCATACCTTCATGAGGTCAAGTAAAACACTGCTAATGATGCCTAAATATCGTCTTTCCAAAGACTGGGGGTGATTGACAGCTGGAAACTAGAAAACAAAAGAGAAAAGCAATATTTACTAAAAACACAGATAGAAAACAGAATAGATATTTTTTTATTAGTAACTTATATTTTCAAAACTGTTTTGCTTCCACATACATAAGGAAAACTTAATATCAACACGTAAAGTATGCATGTGTATGACCAAATGCTCCATCTTGGACATTTTTTGAAATAAAATACCTCTGAAAAAAATCATATTCGTTGTATGCCTATTTAAAAAAAAAACTGACCTATCTGTGATTATGTACTCTGACCTATCTGTGATTATGTACCCTGCCCTATCTGTGATTATGTACTCTGACCTATCTGTGATTATGTACCCCGACCTATCTGTGAATATGTACCCTCACCTATCTGTGATTATGTACCCTCACCTATCTGTGATTATGTACCCTGACCTATCTGTGATTATGTACCCTGACCTATCTGTGATTATGTACCCTGACCTATACACAAACAGGTTTCAGTGCCCTTATTTCTTCTAAAAAATAACATTTTCTTGTCCTTTGCATTCCACCTAATTACATAAGTCTTTTTTGTCCAAATATCAAAATGATTGGAACTCCAGCCCTCAGATTGTTTACAATGTTTATCTAACAGTTTTGATAATTAGTAGTCCATGGTATCAGTAATGGAAATTGGAACGCAGCTGGATTAATTAATAGTCCAGAATAACTTGTTTATGATAAGGCAAACGCACACTGATGACATATCTGATTTACAACCAAATGACAGAAGAAAAATAATCAGTACAGTGATTTTGCAAATTACTTTTTGTAAACTGCATGTTTATATTATAAAATAAAATGATGTAAATGTACCGCATGCCTATTTCCTGTCTTGTATGATGCAGTAGTCATAAAAATTTCCTGTTCCTGCATTGTGTGCTTTCTTTTGGTTTACAATTCACTTTGGCTATTTTTTTAATCAATCTTATGCATTAGTGTTGCATCTTCTACAAAGTCAATTTATGGCAGTCAGGTAAACTCGGACGACTGATCTGGTAAAATTACTTTTTAAACTTCAGACCTGCAATGGGAGCATGCAATCGGGTGTGCCACCGTGCCAGTCATTTGGCTGCTTGCACTTCAGCATTGGTACCTAAAGAACCAGTGTTTGCAGTTTTGACAGCAGGCGGCAGTGCATTGTACTGAATCACTCACTGCCACTGACATTCATTCTCTACTCAGCTGCTGCAGGTAGGGACACATTTAACCAAAGGCTGGTTCAATGGCAGGAGGAAGCAATATCCACACACCAACATCACTGCTATCTGAAGTAGCCTTAAACAAATATTTTTTCACTGGAACTTTACAGACATAACTGTATATTGCAGACAAGTTCTCTTAAAGAACATTTTTGACATTAGTGAGAGAAAGGTTTGTTAAATAAAGACACCCACAATTATATAACAGTCCTTGACTCAAATTAAGGGTTAAATTAAGTCAATTCAAAGCCTTACTACCTAACTGTTCACACACTCATGTGGTCATTTTTATTGTGTACAAATAGAAGGTAATAACGTAGCTGCTACATTTTTAATTTAGTTCTACAAATGACAGTAAATTGCACCTTAACTTTCAATATTCTATATACTCCCTTGCTAACTTTCCTACTGTGTACAGAATGTATCATTGTGTAGCCAAATTAAATGTATCTTGCTATACTCTTATTGCACAATAAATCAGAAGGCCTGGTAAGACTTTTCCACAGTAGTGTGTCATAACATGTAATTTATGGCTCATCCTAAAATAATAGGTTTGGAAGGCAAAGAAATGGAAAAATTGCTGCACAAGCAAAGGACGAGAAAGATGCCGACCTTCAAAAATATTAATGGCAGGTTTAGAGAATGCAGCAATGCATACATTTAATTTAAAGCTAAAAAGGAAGGGATGTGGTATTGAGGTCTCCCTATCTTTGAGGCCACAAGTATGGAGATGAAAAGTCAAATACTACTGCATTGGCAAGCAAATACACAAATTCATCCCGAAATTGTGATTAGGATTCAGGAATCCATACTAGTTCAAACAGCAAATTCTCATGTTCAGATATTTTTTAATGCAAGAACTTTGGAATCTTTGGAACAGAGATTCCCAAATAAAGTGTTAATAAATCATTTTTTCAAACAATGTATATGTAGTTGTATTTCACTATATACAATCATATTATTGCTGTATTTTTCAGCATCTCCTTTTAACACAACCTGACAAAACTTATAGCGTACCTAAACTCACAATTTTCACTTTACTTAAAAGGGTAGACAACCCTTTTATGTAGGGTACAAATTCTGTGTTTTTTTTTTCTTTTTAGGTGCAACACCCTTTTTTTTTAAAAAAAGAAAAGAAAAAAAGAAAAGGGTGAAGCACTGCCCCCTAATTCTCGATTGCTTGGGCAGCCGAGAATAAATGGGAGCGCAAATCTTCCAGGGATACTTACGTCAGGCATCACGGGGGGCTCTTGGGCTCTTTGCGCAAAAAGAAAAATTTGCCGATCTCACACATGTGGAGTGATATCGGCAATTTTTTTTTCCATCCTACGTCATCTGATCTCGCACCTGGGTCAGGTAACGTAGAAGGAACAGGTAGAAGAAGAGAAGACGGAGGCGCCACAGAGCGCGGACCGATGCGGGGCCCGATGCAAGACACCCTGGAGCGATCAGACTGCCCTGCGAGATTTAAGGTAAGTGTATTTTTTTTTTCTTTTTTTGCTGTTTTGGGTTTAGTTCCTCTTTAAGTCTAACTTCCAGCTAAATGATGACTATGCTGCCTCACAAGGCCTCCCAAAAGCCTCAGCTCTGCCACCATCACATGAATAACCCTGTCTGGAGATACTGCTTAGTGTGCCATTGCTCTGTGTTCATGCACAAGGAAGCATCAACGTTCTTTTTAGAAACCATCCTCTACCTCCTCCACAATGATTGATAGTGAATTTGTTGACATGAACAGTGATCACTGGAAGTCTTTGCAAAAGATGGAGCAACAGAAAAGAACAGAGGAAAAGATAAGAATGTATAGTATAAATTAGATTTTTCAGGCAAAATGCTGGAGTTACTGAGTCAGCACTTTTAATATCACTTCCCCAGCAAAAACCTATCCAGTACTGGAGAAGATACCATTTCATCAGTGAATCTGGATGATCTAAAAAAACTGAAATGGATTCCTAAAAAGTAATTTGTTTTTTGTTAGAAAATGTTTTGAATCCTGAACAAGATCCATTTCAGGTTTGCTGAGTCACCCAGGTTCACTGATGAAAGTGTATCCTCTCCAGCCTTTATTAAATCAGGCCCATTGTATCAGAAGGTACAGTCTGATGTTTTCCCACTGAGTGTACTAGCAAATGATAGTAAGGAAACCAAAAGAATCGTATCTCTCAGTACCTCCAGGGTATCCATGAATTTTTAGCAAAAATGTGAATATGGGATTTTTGAAAGGATGGGGTTCAGGAGTATCATGGACATGTAAACATTTGCTGCAATCAAGATTTTAAACAGTATCAAATAAAAATCTCAGAGTTTGGTACTCAAAACGCAAAAAAAAAATTATGTGATTTCCATTTGCAATAATTATAACTGTAACATATGTCTCTTATAGTTTTTTTTTCTATTAGTGTTACTATTTTATCATTACTTTGACGACAGTTTGCATGATATCACTTTCTGATCGGAGAAAGAGGTTTAGAGAGGTAGATCTTAACAAATTAGTCTCTAAAATAAAATAATAAATCAATGGTCAGTCTGAGCATACTACTCATTAAACTTACCCGCATCCCATGAAATCGAGGGTTGCTGTAAAACAGCTTCATCTGCTCTGGTGGAAGAGGTCCCAATACCTTTTGAATTGTGAAAAGCTGATCAATTTCACTTTCTCCAGGAAAGAGTGGCTGGCCATCACTCAGCTCTCCAAGGATACAGCCCACAGACCACATGTCAACGGCTTTTCCATATGGGGCTCTAAAAAAGCCAAAAGGAAAAGAAAAACATGTTAAGAGCTGTTATATATCTTGGATGTTTTTTGTAATGGTGCTTTACAAACTCAGACTAAACTTATTGATAGAGTATCTACAGCTGCCCATTTGAAATCGTTCTAATAAATATTTTAACAAACAGTGAATATTGGCACAAAACGTGAACTTATTCAAAAACAAGTTAATATTGAACGTATGTACTATACAGTTCAATACTATTTCCAACTGACAAGTGAAAGAAGCTGAGAATAGGAAAAGAACAAAAGTAGCACCATTCCATTAAAGGTCAAGAAATGAATATAGGAACAGTAAATAGTATAGAAGCATGTTTGTTTCATGCAATACTGGATTTAAGCTGAAGGCACAATTATACTGCACACAGGAGTTGCAACAAATATTCTTTTTAATTATTTTTTTGTACCCAGGTAATGTTCTTTTTTTTCCACTTAAACACATTACTAAAATGGATGTTGGATGTTGGATGAGGATGTTGTTGCTTCCAAAATGCATTGGTTTTTCCTAGCACAAATTGATAAATACATTTCTGGAGCTTTAAAAGAGTGGCTCCACCAATTTTTAAATTTCTTTTCTCATCGTACACTCTCAATATCTGAGACATGGTAAAATGGAGCTGCCTGACAACTCCTCCAAGTAACACACAGTCCCATAGAGATACTAAAATGGTTTGGTGTTCGGGGTAACATATGCATGGTACAAAACTGGCTATACAGTGATAAAAAAATAGTAGTATAGGGTATATAGGGTGTTCCTAGAAATTTCTTGCCAAACTCATAGTTAAAATAATTTCAGGAAAAAAAAATTAAAGTAACAGCAAGGTTTTTTTCTGTTGGCAATGTGTATTATTTCAAAGTGATACAAAGTCCAACAATGATAAGTTTTCACATAATAATATAAATTACATTATAGGTCCAAAACCCACTATTCTCGTGGGATTTCTAGACAATTTTCTAGACAAAATCGTTCCTATCAATAAGTTAAAAAAGTAGGACCTTGATATAGGATTCAAGGTCACATTGTAGAGGAGGATTCCTGGTCTCAAGGACCCAGACACTTTTCACCTTAATGGCTTCCTCAGGGGAGAGTCCTTTCATACGTTCTGCAGATTACCGTGAATGACACACATCTGGTTCCTAGTGTTATCATAACTGAATCCATATTTCCTTCACTTTTGGGATTTTCTTTTTTCAAAAGATTTTTGAAAAGATTTCTTTATCTGCTACATTTTCCTAACAGAGATTCATCATCACAAGAAAACCACATCCTATGTGTCTCACTCTCCCCTAAGGAACCCATATAGGCAAAACACGTCAGGACCATTGAGACCAGGAACCTTGCTCTACAATCTGACCTTGAATCCACTATCAAAGTCCCACTTCTCTGAACCTATTGATAGGAATACTTTTGTCTGGGAAACAAAATCCCTAAAGTAATTTGATAGACTATGGGTAAACTAGTTGAAAGATGAATGTGATATATATTACTGAGTATACTGTATGTCACCATTAAGCTTTTGTTTGATATCAAAACATCCACTTACAGGGTAAGGAAGGTGTCTGCACTTTACAAAGCCATCTCTTCCCAGACCAATAATCAGTATTAAGCTAAGCAGCACATATCTATTATACTATGTATCACACACAAATATTTTTTCTAACAAGCAATTTAAAACATGTAGAATCTAGCAAAAAAGCTCCATCAATCACTGTATTATATCTACATTTATGATAAAAAAAATGATGTAAAACGATGTAGAATTAAATAACAGATTAAATAAATTATATTAAAATTAAATATAGATTAAGCCTTGTTCTCAAACCACTGTGACAACAGGCTCAATTCACAAAACTAGCAAAACAGAATAAAGATCTCTTAAAAAAAAATAAAAATAAAAAAATATATATATATATATATAAGAATTCAATGTTCAAAGAGGCCACCTTTAAATTCAATGTTCAAAGAGTGCATCTCCTGGCATACCTGTACCTAAAGCACTTGTAAATTCCATTCATATCTCTGCTATAAATTGTATACCACAGTAATCACTTCAATTGTCCAAATACTACTTGCCAGAAGCAGCTATTTCATACAGTAACCAGCAAGCTGTATTTTCTGAACCTATATTTCCTAGAACCTATATTATTACAACCAAAGTATAGCCAGGGTGCTGTGGTATAAAAGTAATGACTAAGTGGAGGTAAGTCAATGGCTGGCACACAACTCTACTTAACATATTGTTATACAGCTGACAATCTAAAATCCGGCCATCGATAATCTGGTTCCCTCAGTTTTCTGGCATTAATTTCAGGTTGCATTTTAAATACAGGGACTGTAGTATACTGTTTGGCCAAATATGTTTTGATGGCGCTGTTCTGCAGAAACAGCTGTTAGGTTCATGCTTGCTACACTAAATACACATTGAGACGTCCCTGCTGCCTGCTCTCTGGAACTGTGCCAGATGTCCGCGGGTGCCGCGAGAGGAAGGCTGACCTGTGTGTGGAGGTAAGTATATCCTTCAAAAATCCAGAATTTTCAAAAACCTGGCACTCCTCAGGTCCGGAGGTTGCTGGATTTTTGAATGTGAACTGGATGTTACACTAACCGTTCAATGTTGTAATGTACTTTGACTGTACTGTACTGTGTGCTCATAAGGCTCAATAACAAATTGAAAGCAAAAACAGACTCTAATATACTTTGTAATAGCTTAAGTTTTAAATAACTTTATATCTCCTGCTTTGAATCCATACTTTTAAAGAATGCAGAACCTGAAGGTATAACGTAAATAAGGCTAGGTTCAGACCTTTGCTGTCCACACTGCTAAGCAGGTGCACTGCTGTCAAATCTGCAAGCACTGGTTCATTCGTTGCACATTTGACAGCAGGTGGCAGTGAGCGGTAGTGAACTGCTCACTGCTTCACCTATTTATTATCTATTGGCCTGCTGCAGGTAACTGCACCGCATCCTCACAGGATAGTGCACATAACTTTGAAGCCACAATTTGTGGTCATAAGTGGATGAGCATAACTGAAGTGGCCAAAGATAGCCCAAAGTTTAAATCTAACCTTATCTTCAGGTACTGTTTGAAGAGAGTAGGAAAAACTCTTTTGCTGCTTTAATTAATATTCAATTTGCCTAATAAAACAAGTCAGTGTTAATAAATCTAAAACTAAAACTCAAATACAGAATAGTCAGGCACTGTATATGTTTTTAGCTAGCTTGCTAAGTTTCACAAGTGTAAACAAGAGGAGTGAAAAGACTTCTAAGATCCTTTTCTTATGCAAGACTTTCAAAGATTCTAAAAAGGTACAATTAAACTGCACATAACAAGCTTTGCTGCAAAACTAGGTTAATTAAGTCAAGCTATTCCAGCTTGAAGCTACTGTTTGTTCTAGTTTACTGAGCACAGAAGAACTCTTACCTCAACAGACAAAGTACATAGGTGAAAGTAATTTGCTTCGCTTTGCCTTAATGGAGTCAATAAAGATATTTGGGTGAGATGTCTGGGAAGTAGCATTTTATCATTATGACCTATTTTCAAAAAACTATGTAATTATTAATTATCCAATCTTCAGAAAGCTATGAATTGTCTTAAAGCTTCCTTAGAACAGATGCAGCCAATCTTAGCCTTTTAAAATATAATTAGCACAAAAAATTGCCCTGTACAACTGATCTGTCCAACTGACTACAGGAGCATTGTATTGTTTCTACACATGAAATAAAAGCATGTACCTAACCTCCTTGGGCACTCTGTCAATGCAGGAATATAGCAAATGTCAGGCTTACTATGTTGACACCTACAGTATTTTCTAATTATTTTTTAAAAGCTCCTGTCCATTTTAACACAAGCAGTTTAATAACCCAAACCGTCTATGGATGCCAATATCATATGCAAACAAAAGTTTGCAGAAGAATTTAGCAGTAGTTACATACTGGCTAGTCAAAGAAAAAAGTTATGGCAATGTTATGATCTGGGTTGTTCCAGTTAATCAGGTCTAGGTTCAACAATGTTATGTGGCTAAAACATGAGATCAGCTGACTACTGGAATATACTGAATAACCAAGTTTTTAATTTTTGAATCAATCTACTTTTTGATTTTTGAAAGCGGGGTTCATGGAGCATGAGATTATTTTCAGACAGAGACTGGCCACCACAGAGACCAGATATTAATCCCACTAAGAATCTATGAGATTTGCTGTGGAAGACTTTCCCCATCATCAATAAAGGTCCAACTCTCCCATTATCAATACAAGATCTTGGTGAAAAATGAATGCAACTCTGGACAGAAATAAATGTAGTGACATTGCATCAGCCTATTGAAATAAAACTATGCTGAATGTGTGCCATAACTATAGTTAATGCAGTCCAGCAAAATATTATAGTGTTATACTTTTTGTTTTGGCCAGGGACTGTATTTTTACATACAAAAAGCACAATAAATGGTTCATTACTGAAAGAACAAAATGCCTTCATCTGTCTACCCTCCATCATATCACACTACCCACTACTGAAACAGGGGACTACTTTTGCTGTTGGAAATTAGTGCTGATATGATAAAACAAATAATGTTTATCCCAAAAGTTAATTAAAAAAAAGGAAATTATAAAAAAAATATTTGATATAAAAAAACTCTCTAGGATTGCTTGTTACTGTTGAAATTTACAGTGGTAACATTTCCCTCTCTCCTTATTCCACAAAGTTCTATTTAAGTTCGTAGCACTACAACTGCTAAAGTCAAAAACAGAAACAGTTCATTACTCTTACAATATTTTGTGTTAGCACTGCAGGCACGGGCGCCGGATCCTATCTCTCAGGTAACCCACTACCTATGTTCCATGTCAGTGTTTCTTTCATGCTGAGACTTGCTCTGGTGTGTGAGCTGGCGTAGGTGTGTCTCTGAGGTAACACACACATGCCCTCTGTTTCCTACAGCCTATGGCTCATGTCCTGCAGGTATTTAAAGACACCTCTCATTACAGGAAGTTGCCTGAGCAATCTCTGGCTTACCTGCATTACTATCAGTGCTAAGGTGTTTTGTCTGTTTGCTTTGCTGTGTACCGGACCTTGCCTTCGTTTTTGGACTCTGCCTGTTTGCTGCCTGACCCTGACCTTGGAAATACATTTTTGGACTTTGCCTGTTTGCTGCCTGACCCTGACCTTGGAATACGTTTTTATACTTTGTCTGTTTGCCGCCTGGTCTTGGCTCTGTATCCTTGTTTCCTGACTCCTGTGGTCAGCTGCCACTGGCCTGGGGATTGCTCTGGAGTGGCACCTGGCAGCTACCCCGCAGCTCAAGCCTATCCTCACCATGAGAGGCTCTAGTGAAGACCTGGTAGCTGCTTAGTCACGCCCCTCTGGAGCATACCCAGTCACTGGCACAGTGGGTCCACACCCGCTTGCATAACATTTTGATTCATTGTATTGGAAATGCCAATTAGTTTGGTGCATTAAAAAGTCATCAAATTAAAAGTTGGCAGATATCCTAGCTTTGTTAGAAGTGCTAATTAAA
Organism: Pyxicephalus adspersus; assembly: GCF_032062135.1. NCBI lineage: Eukaryota > Metazoa > Chordata > Amphibia > Anura > Pyxicephalidae > Pyxicephalus > Pyxicephalus adspersus. The sequence continues at coordinate 135,702,544 of NC_092858.1, forward strand.
TTTCTGCATTTTAATATTTGATCCTATTAGATGTTAACACAAACCAAATATCAGGGATCTCATTTCAAATTTGAAATATTAGGAAGACCTGCTTTTACTCTTTAAAATGTTTTTTTTTGGATAGGATAAGAAATGGTCTAAACCTTGTCAGGTTTAATTGCTGTGTGTGTTCCCTGCAGAAAATGTTTTTTTATTTGTTGCAGAGACATAATGGAAACGGAAGATTCCCCTCACTTCCAGAAAAATCCAGAGAATCATATATTTTCCAACTTTATCCAAATTGGGTGTTGTCTGGAGTTCTATTTAGTTATCCTTTACTGAAGAATAGGAGAAAGAGGCTCATTGCTCAGATTTATCAGCTGTGACTTTTCCACAGCTGTTATATCTGAGCAGAAGTAATAGAAGCTTGTCTAATTCCAATTCAACTTGAACAGGGCTGAATTAACAAAACCTCTGTCTAAAAGTAATATATATATATTATTTGTTCTTGCTCATTACCTACTTTTTGCCGATTACACCTTAAACCTTTCTATTTTGTTCATAATACTGCAATAAAACACAAAACTAATAAAAAGAGGAGATTAGTATGTACAGTATGGGGTTTTCTCTATAGAGTCACTGATGTTGGTATTATACATCTATCACTGCACTCCTTTCTTGTTACCTGTGCTGACAATGATGATATATAGGAGATACAGATAAGCTGCCACAGTCTACTACAGACCAGTAAGTGAAACAACCAAGTCTTAATGTCAAAGCTGAAGTGCAAACAGATGTATGCTTGGCAGTTCATCCACTGTACAGACCAGTGCTGGTCTATGAAGATTGGACAGTTGGACAATGTAATATTTGAGGAAATAGCTGGGGTTATTCAGTCAACATGAAGAAACAAAGTTTTAATTTAATGCTCATGTGCTCATACTGTGGACTCCCAGAAACACATTTTGTGGTCTAATTTCTCAGACATTCCAGATGTTCTTCTGAGTTCAAAAAGCCACCTTCCTATGAACCCAGGCCAATAGCAAAAGAGAATGTGGCCCAAAAATTGTCAAACTAATATACAAACCTCTATAACACCCCTGTCATATAATTCTACAAAGATCAGATCCACACTTTATAAACAGGACAAATGTTACAGTCCTGCAAACAGATAAGCTACCTAATATGTATTATGAAACATAATCACACAAGTTATTGCAGTACTTACCCCAAAAGCAGCTCAGGTGAGCGGTACCACCGTGTGGCCACATACTCCGTGTAATTTGCATTGCTGCCTTCAGATAAATTCCGGGCAAAACCTGATATAATAAAATACCACACTTAGCAAAAACAGGCCAGCAAAACATTGACTATTTTATACCTTATACATGGGAAGGTCAATGTAACAGATTAGAGATCCAGTTGCTGGCGAGAAGTCACCAATGCAGGATTACATGCAGGCATAAACTAGGCTCTATCGCTCTATTACACAGATTACAGGAGGATACTATGACAAAATAAAGCATATCTACACCTAAAATGTAATATATTGCACCTCTGCTGTCTTTATATGTGCTGTCTGGATTATTTTAAATTTACTGTTGTTAATATTATTCTTATTAATAAACAGTATTTATATAGCGCCAACATATTACACAGTGCTGCACATTAGGGGTAGCAAATGACAGACAGATACAAAAAATGACTTTTTGATCTTTTAGTTTACCTGGTTTTAAAATGATCTGGTAAACCTGTGAGTAATGCACTTTCTGCCCAGAGGAGGCAATAGGCCTGATTTAATAAAGCTTTGCAAGGCTGGAGAGGATACACTTTCATTAGTGTAGGTGGGTGATCCAGCAAACCTGGAATGGATTTCTTCAAAGTAATTTGCTATTTGCTAGTAAGTGTTTTAATTTCTGGTCAAGATCTATTCAAGGTTTGCTGGATCACCCAGCTTCACTGATAAAAGTTTATCTTTTCCAGCCTTAGAGAGCTGTAATAAATCGAACCCAATGCCTACTCACCATACTGTATCTATGGAGGAGCAGCGTTGTCACCCTAACCACACCAAATACTCACTACATACACCACATCCTTCTTCATCTACATTACATGTAGCTTAAAAGATGATAACCAATGAAGTCTTCTAAGGTCTAGCAAGCTGCAATACATACTATTGTGGCCTTTGGTTTAGATATACTTTAAAGTGTTTACAATGGCTGCATTTAACATTTATCTAATTATTTTTTAGTAAATATATAACTGGATAAAATTGTTTTTTTTTATATCTGCAGTTCAGCCTAAATATCCAGAAAATTGATTGATTCTAAAATTCAATCTCAGTTTAATGAAACTTTTCAGGCTGTTCTAGACAGCATGCTAAATCAAAAGACTATCAAGATCAGCACAACAAATAAGAAAGAAGAAATTGATACAGCACTTGTCAAAGAGATCAGAATGATATGATATTAGACTTCAACTGCTAGATGAAAAAAGTGAACGTTGTTACAGCACTGCAATGCAAAAATGGGAAATATAAACCTTGTCTATTGTGTATTAAAACAGCTGTATATAAAATACATAAACTGAGCAAAAAACAAAACTGAATGAAGAATAACTAACAAAGTGTGCATGTTCCAAGAGCTTATAATTCAGAATACTGAGTTTCATTTATTTGTAAATGGCATTATTATATCGTAATCTGCTATAATATATCAGTGTGAACAATGATTTTAATAAGGTTGAACCAAAGTCACCAAGCTGGGCACTAAAGTGCCAAATGGACTTCCCAAACATGGAGGATATTTGCTCACCGAGGTTAGCATAGTGATCTAGAAGGCTCATTAAATCTGGCTGAAAGTATAACATATGATATATAAGTATAGTAGCTGCAATGGGGCTAAATTATTACAGGAGGTCAGGCTGTTAATGTGGCAAAGTGAATTATTTTATTTGAATGTAGGACAAAAAAAATCCAATCGTGCAAGAAAAGAAGAAAGTGTAAAGTTCCTTTCCTAGGGAGACAAGGCTTACTTTGTTTAGCTGTATATTCGTCACCCATTCCTCAGCACTATTTAGTTGAACTACAAGAAGCTGTTTCAATGCCTAGTGCAACGGCACATTTTGTCTTCCTCACCACTGAAAATAATGATGCTCAGACATTGCTGAACTTTGCACACATCTACAGGAAGTTTGAAATAAGAGACTAAGGATGTGCACAGCGCAGGTATAGAAAACATGAACAAAGTAAAGTAAATATGCAGACTGATTTTTCGTAAAATATATTTGTGTGCTCTGAATGTACATTCCCTGTATGTGCTCTGACTGTGTTGTCAGTCTGTGTGCTGAGCTGTGTATTCTCTCTCTCTGTGTATGTCCATGTACCCTGACTGTGTGTTTGCCCTGCTTGTGTGTGTCTGACACTGTGTACACGTGTGGGTGTCTGCCCTCTCACTGTATATAGGATTGTGTTTGACACAAAGCAAAGACAATATCTCCCCCATACCTCAAAATATAGGACTTTAAAGGCATTTTATAGAACAAACCTAATTTATATTTCTACATTTAGAAATATATAGAAGAAAAAATTAAGTTTGTTTTATAAAATGGCGGAGATATTGTCTATGACTAACTAGGATGTGGCATATTATGTGAAGTTTTATGTGAACATACTGTTCATAATCTGGCCAGTACAAATCCTATTCGATGTATATGTGACACAAAGCAAAGACAGAAAGAAGAAAAAAGTTTGTGTAAGAAGACAATGTACTCACACAACACACTATCAAAATATAAAATGTAATGGTACTTGGAGTACAGAACCCCAAGCAGAAATAATTACAGTAGCTGGAAACCACAAACTGCAATTATTTGTTAGCTTAAACTTCCTTTCTGGATCTTTTCACTACTTTTCCAACATTCTGAAAAGTTTTGGCCACCTGAATTCTCGTCTGACAATAGTTGTGATACATGTTTTTTATTCTTTAATACCTTCCCGGAATCTAATCTGTGCTTTAAACAAACTTCTGATAGTAACAGGTCTGATTTGCAGAAAGCATGTTCAATAGCATTTTCTTAGGCTGCAACAAGTAATGATTTACATAAGTCTAGGATCCTCTTAATGATCCCCTTGCTCCAACATGACAACACCCAGTCGCCTGCTCAGGTACCCAGATCTGCACTGTGAAGAAACAGAGTATGTATTATGTGTTCCTTTATGCTCAGACACACCAGCTATGTTTAAAGACTCTGATGGTAGATTGAGATGGTGAAGGAGGCTCTTTACAATGTCTCTTGTGGGAAACCTTTAACTTTGTATGGGTAAAGTATAGGTTTATTTATAAATAAAATAACTATTCTCTTTTGTGTTACTTTATATAAAAAAATAGAATATAGGGGAAAATAATTGAAAAGATTTCAGCACTACTTAAGCATTGGCTGTATAATATCAAGGGTAGTATTTAAAATTATTTTTTGTTAATTTAAAAAAATAAAACATAAACATAAAATAAATATAAAATAAGCCTGTTTTTCTGCAAATAGAATCCTCTGTGTGGAGAGCTACCACTACACACTGCAGTTCACCAATCAATGGCATTTAGAGAAACTAGAAATATGTAAGCTATAAAGTAATCCTAAAACCCCTTGACCAATAACTCTTGGACATATCCTCTCTGTCCCTATAGATTTGCCACACCAATATTATACCAAAGTAATTTTCTTCTGTAGGGGTTAAACGATATGTTTTATTATAACAGGGATTCCTCTAGTGGGAGAAGGTAAGCTTCTAATTGCAGTACAAACAAACCAGTAAGACTGCCAGTGACAAATAAATGACAGCAAAACAAAACAATTTAGTTCTCTCATGTACAGTTCTCTAACTGAACAAGATTTAGTGTAACCATGTGTTTTGACTACTTCCAGCACTAACTGTGCTGAAAAATTGAAGAATTGGACCATCACTGTTACCCAATAGGCTAAGTGGTGTATGCTGGCAACCCCTATTTCCACTCCCTAATCTCTACTTACACCTGGACCCAAATGACCAAGAAGGCTGAACTTGCTTTAGCTCCCAATGGTGCAAACCTTTTTACAAACCTCTGGTGTCTAGCATGCATTAACTGTGCTGTCCCAGGCATTACATTACAAGGGTTTATGGTAAATGTAAAAATCATCAAATGGTAGAGTTCTACTTATTATGCATTCTTTTCTTCTTGGAAAAATGGACATATGTTTTAATGGTACATTGAAGGTGATGACTTCCTTCATACAAACTAAGATAAAACAGAATTGGCAAATGATTTCTTGCAAGCAGAAAAATGTTTTCTGCTTGCAGCTAAACATGAAAAATGTTCATTTTATAACTTACCAAAATCACAGAGCTTTAAGATATCATTGTAACTAATTAGAAGGTTTTCAGGTTTGATATCTAAAAAACAGAAACATGATAGTTTAGAAGTCACATAATTAAGTATGCGTGCATTTACAAACAGCTACACAAGTAAAAAGAACATGCTGTATATAGATAAAATTGCTGTGCTTTGATATTTAGACCTTGATGTTTAGGTATATGAAACAATTGCCCTGATGTGAGATAATTATTGGCACAACATAGTGGACTATTCACATATATGAAAAAATAGCATATGAAAGTGCAGTATAAACCATAAAAATGTGCTTTATAAAAATCCAAGTTATATCCTTAGATTCTATTATAATCTTTTTATTTAAGTTGGTGGATAAAGAGGGGAACAGGAACATTACAATAAAACAAGAAATAACATATACTCTCATAACATTTTTCTATCATTATATTATAGAGATAATGAATATTTATTCCATCTCCTTGGACTGAAAATAAGCTATGTGTCAAGTAAGTAACTTGGAAAGAAGCCAACTTGGCAATGCCTGTCTGAGGCTTTCCCTTAACTCATATAATATCGACTCCAACTCCTGTGCATAGAAGATCTGCCCATTTGCATTAGTATAGAGATAAAATGTCTGATAGGGGAATTAATTTTGAAGGGGTGAATATGACTTGACTATAAATTTTGTTACTGGAGCACTACTTCTGAACTATCATTTTTTTCACAACATTCATCAAATTATATGTTAAAACAAAAATAACCATTTTTATTATTTCAGGATCAGAAGAACAGTTAAAAGGGATCAAATGCCACAGTCCTCAAAATGAATAATGAATCACTTCAGTGCTTATGTAGTTAATCTGAATAGAGGCTGCTTGAGGTTTTCATTATTTTTAGCTGAACACTATAGGAAAGCTGTAGCCTCCTATGTCAGCCTCCTATGTTTAAGAAAACTACATGTCTCATGATTCCTTACATTCAGTATCATAGATGTGGGTGTTGACACTTGTAGTCTCAGATCTTTTCAGCACAATCGGTGGCTTCAAATGAAAACATTTGTTTCATGGTGCATGAATTGTAGCCACAAGCATTAAGGATATGTGATCATTTGCAAAGGATATATTTACTAGGACTAATTAATCGCATATTTTTAGAGCAACAGGATAAAATATTGTATCATTTTTTGTTTGTTTTTATATTAGAGAATCTTTCAGTAAAACTTCATATTGTCAGCAATATCATGCCAGTAAAATGTTGAGAAAAAAAAAATTAAGTTTCCTCAATGATTTTACTGAACAAGAAGTTAGATACACAGATAATATTATCTTGGTACAGAATGAATACCAGGACAACTCAAAGAATTTATTGAACAAAGTTTATTCTAGAAGTATCAAGCAGTGTTTGTCCCCAAGAGACCTAAACTGAGCCAAACTGCCTTGTACTGGGTAAATAAACCTGAAATAATTGAATAAACTGTATCTATATCCAGCTTGGAGTAGCTTGAATGGAATAAAATTAGTGTGAACCCATGTCACACTGCAGCTGTGTTCCTGCTTAGGAGACTTACCATTTTATATTTCAAATAATATTGTTATAGCAAAACAAAGTGACAGGAAGTCTAAACTTTTAAAGTTTACAAGAAGTGAGGGGAAATCATCCAATGAGGACACCTGTTTCAGTGACAATGGTATAAAACAATGAGAGTGGATAAATGACACCATGAACCAATTGCTGCTCCTTCACCTTACTGTGTTGCTTAATTGAAACAGAAAAAAGTGAAGTTACCAGATTGGTTGTGCTGTCTGTCCAGGTTATGTACATGTCGGATGCTTTATATGAGTATATAGCAATATTTTATTTCTCAATATATAGTAATCACTGTATCAGACCTATAATTCTTTTATAGAAGCCAATTTATGTTTTTGTTTT
>NC_092858.1:135710467-135714237 GCF_032062135.1 Pyxicephalus adspersus
ATTAGAAAAAAGAAACACTTTCATCTGTGAAGCTGGGTGACACAGCAAACCTAAAATATATCTGGTTCAGAACTGAAAACATTTGCTAACAAATAGCAAATGATTTTTAGGTAACCATTCCAGGTTTACTGGATTACCCAGCTTCACTGATGAATGTCTATCTTCTCCAGTCTTGGGGAGCTTTAAAAAATCAGGCCCACTATCTCTGTCAAGATAATCATCCTGGAAAATACAAAGATAAATTACTACAAAAACTTGTTAACATGTTATAACAAGTTGGCTACATTTTTCAAAAAAAGGCAAGTAATGCAGTTTTCAGAGAAGGACACGGTGGGCACATACATTAAGTGATTCTTATTGTAACAAGGTGTCGGAGCTCCCATGATGCATGAAGGGCAGTTAAAAGCCCATGGAACAAGCTGCCTGCATTCAACTACCAGGATATAAACAACAAATAAATTCCATGGATTCACTCGCTTTCCACTTCTTGCCATCTTTAGCTCAAAAACATATTCTGCATCTGCTCCTTCTTCACAGGAGACAATAATAAATCATACTCCATCTTAATTACAGTAAAACCTTGATAAAAATTTACTATGCAAAGAACACCCAATCATGTGCAAGGAAATGTAGAAAAACATGATGTTTGCTTTCACATAATTGATAGGCTGAAGTCAGCAGAGCTTCACCTCATTTACTAAGCTAAGTGATTTATCCATTGAAGAGTGAATACCCTAAATTAACCCCATTGTCTGTATTAGTAACTGAGACATTCATGTTGTTTACCACGTTTATTATACTATGCAGCAACATGACATTATAAAACTTTGCAAATAATAATATTACATGTTAAAAACAGTTTAAATGCTCTTTAAAAATTGTTTTAGCAATCTATTATCCTAGTTGCTATTGTTTCTGTGTACTAACAAAGTACCGCTGTTTTCTATTCTAAAAGTCATCAAAGTGACATATGGTCTACACATCCCTCAAGCATCAGCTTTGACAAAGAGAACCTGGGAATTATTTGTCACTGATTTTTTATATAATCATTTCCTGTTATATATAATTTTTTCCTGTCATACAAAGTCTACCAATAAATTTATAGTAAAAAAAATGTTATGACACTGCTACAATTTGTCTTTGAAAGGTCTGAGTGCTGACATTAGTTTTGTGGATTAAACCAATACACAAACACCACAACAACAGCAATCACAAGAACACATTCTGACCTTCAAATGATGTTGACAAAAAAATCCTTGCATATATGCCCGCAAGGTTACAAATACCACTGGCAGTAGCCTAATCTTAGTCGTAATTTGGGTGCACTCTAGTAGTAAACTCTGCAAAAGATTTAATTACTAATCACAAGCTTTACTAAGCTTTGACAAGAATAATGCCTCCTATCAGAGCCATTTGTTTCCAAATTCTATTGGACACAGGTAAAAATAACTGGAAAATAAATGCAATCCTTTTGGTTGGTAAAACACTTCTCATATATGCATTTTAGTTTTACACTTTTTGCCTGGCATTCAGCCTTTGTAGCTCCTTAGCAAAAAAGTTTAAGTTTAAAGCAGACCTATCATTACAATTTTTCATGTAAAAGGGTAAATAAAGCTATATAAAGTAGAAATATAACGTAACTTTTTTTAAAGTAGAAATATAACGTGTTTTTTTTTTCTTTAATTTTGTTGTTTTTTTTTTTGTTTTTTTTTTTAAAGGAGGAAACTCTCCCTCTTCTGTCTTTACTGTCATGATGGTAAAATCTGAATGGGAGCGTGGAGCCTCCTGGGATACCTACGTCACATATCCACGGAACCTTCGGACATGGGGCTTTTTCCTGGAATAGGGGAAAAAATATCACACATGTACAGTGAGATCGGCAATCTTTTTTTTCCCATTTGCAGTAAGCCACGTCCCCTGATGTCGCACCTGTGCAGTGCGCGTTTGGGTGACATAGAAACAGAAAGAACACAGAAGATGGCAGCACCTGGCAAAAAAGTAAAGGTGAGATTTTTTTTTATTTTAGGGACAGTCCTGCTTTAAGGGCACACACTGAATGATTGAAAGGAGAAAAAAAAGTTTTTCCCCTTTTCTGTCAGTAGGTCATTATCAGACTCCAAATATTTTAGTAATGTTCATGTGTATATTAGAACTCTAACAACCTAGTAAACAGAATAGTAGCACTGATGTAATTATGGTTCAATTATGCATTGTAATACAAAATTGATTAATGTGTTTTTTGATAATTGAATATGTATAAGAGGTTTAAAGGGTCAGGAATCACTACTTGATACTTGATACACTAACTTTGCCTCACCTGGGATTTATGATCTGTAGAAGAAACTTGCTCTTATTAAATGTTGGGCTAATGCTTTTAGGAACATGGCATATACTCTATTTCAGAAGGCCATACTTCTTAAATATCAGTCCAGGGATGACAGGTCTGTACAGCAATAATAATAATAATAATAATAATAATAATAATGTACAGCAATGTGTTGCATGACTGCAGTCCTCTAGATATGCAACAACCTTAGCTGTCCATGGGTGGCTAGACATAAGGTTCTATGGGAAAGGATCCATACATTTGGTAAGCTAGTGTGTGTGATACAAAAGGCAATAAAAGGTTATGATGCATCTGGAAAGAGAGGCAAAAAGGATAAGTTTACTATGTTTCAAAGTGCATCTTTACAGCAAAAACTATTTAAAAGAGACCTAAGTCACATATAGATAGAATACAGTAAAGACAATTCATTTAACAAATAAATGAAAAAAGGTGTTAAGTGTGTATTGTATTTTGCCTCATAAGTCCCATATCTCTTCTATGTTCGTTTGGTATGCCAATATGTTGGGATGTGGCAGTAAATCTCACAACAAAAGAACACATATTGTTATTAGATCTGGGTCATAAAATAATTGCTCATATCTACTGAAAATATAGGAAAAGCTTCACTTAAAAAAAAATATTCTAAGTTTGGTGAATATCAATATGCAACTGTTTTTGCTTCTGTTCAGAAAACCTATTAGGCAAATATTGACTTAACCCTGGAAGTAAGCACTTTGGCATGCCACCTTCTAACTCTTGCACTTTGTTATTAAAGGTTAAATATGACCTTTGACCAATAATATGGTGCAAAAGTAAACTAAAAGTCAAACTTTCTAGCTAAAATCAGTATTTGTATTAGACGCGATTTTTTAAGACACAATTATCACTTCCCATCTAATAAAAAAAAAATTCTAGCGTTACCAAGACACTAAGTATTATTACACGGTATTTATATAGCACTGACTGATTATGAAGTGCTTTACAGTCAAGCCCACAGTCATGTCATTAGCTGTCCCTGAAAGGAGCTTACAATCTAATGTCCCTACCATAGTTAAATGTCTTTAATACAGCCTAAGGTCAATTTTGAGGGGAAGCCAATTAATAATGATAATAATAATAATTAATAATGTAACTGCATGTTTTTGGGATGTGTGAGGAAACCGGAGTACCTGGAGGAAACCCACGCAGACACAGGGAGAACCTCCAAGCAAATAGTGTCCCGGGACCCTGGGACCTAGGGCTGTAAAGACCTCAGGGCTAACCTCTGAGCCACTGTTTAGTTTACTAATGAATTTATTACTAATAGTCATTAGTAAACAAAAGCTGAAATTAAATTCCACGGGTGCTACATGGTAGCTATTTAATTTCTTTAATTTCACTACTAACAGCTGAAATTATCTATGTCATCTGAAATGGTACGTAATGCCCGCTGAGAAACTAATGT
>NC_092858.1:135714695-135715707 GCF_032062135.1 Pyxicephalus adspersus
TTTTTTTTTTTTTTGGCAAATTGGTGTATTGCGTGAATTATGATAAACTTAATAAAAAACACATTATTTGAATGAATTATTATAGTAACCAATTGTTAGATAGTCCGTCCCCAATAGGTTAGCAGTGGGGTGTAGGACTAATATGCTAGACAAATAAATCTCTGACTTGATTAGAAATTGAACGGTAAAGGAGCGGTAACTTCTCGTAATCCAACGCATTTCGCCAGTAGACCTTCTCAGGGGATCTGCAAGCAGCAAACACTAACTGTACATAGTAGTAGTATGTGATTCATAAAATACTTTAAGTATTCAAAAGTACATAAAGGTATAAAGTGAGGACAAAAACATGTGCCATATACATATATATATATATATATATGAAGTTCATATGAGTTTTAATAAAGCAGGACATTTCTAACCAAGTTAGAGAGATTTGTCTGGCATATAAATCCTATATTAATCTATTCAAATAATGTGTTTTATATGAAGTTTATTTTAATTCACCCAATACACTACCACTACAGCTCCTTTCTTTATTTATATTTCTATGTTCTTTAAGCTTTGCTAAATATATATTTATAGTTTGTAAAACCTTTGCTAAATACTGCATTTCATGGGTTCATAAGGCCTAAGACATGCTAGTCTCAACAACTTGGCGACATGACATCATGGCTAGCGACATGGCATCATGGCTTAATTGGGCAAATAAACCACTAACTTGTTACTAGGACATTGCTTTCTTGGTAGATGGATCAACAAAGCACTGCTTCCTTACAACCAAGCAACATTTTGTAGAGATCTTGGTCACTGAGGGAGTGTCATTAAAACAAGCAAAGGTTAGTTGGTCCTCTTACAGCTTGGTATGGCAAGATTGCCATCATAAAAATTACGATTTTTCTTAACATTGTATGTCTTATCCACACCTTGCCAATCCCTGTCCCTCCTAGGGTCCTTAAAGTAAACATGAACCTAAAAAATAAAACAACACCAGGAGGTAGACCTATTTGACAGC
>NC_092858.1:135716422-135717737 GCF_032062135.1 Pyxicephalus adspersus
GTTGGTTGCTCTCTACAGTAAGTCTATCCCTAGGGATCCTGCAACTGCCTAAAGCAAACTATTTCCATCTCATGCAACATATTTTCATGGCTGCAAAACAATACATAGACAATGATTGAAAGTCTTCCTCTCTGAGTTACTAGGAAGTCAAAATTAGCATAACCAGTACCTTGGCTCACAAGAAATATTTTGTCCAAACATATGACTTTAGACATGTGTCTTTGGAAATTTGGTCCCTATGGATATAATGGGTACTACTACATTCCTTTGTACACTGCCTTGTAACATTCCGATCCTTCGAGAATACCCATTACTGGGGCTCAGTTGTTCTTCACTGCCCCACACCACACCTTGTCTTTTTCTTCCCCTTTTCAGTTCTTCCCCTTGTTATAATCCCTTTCAGGTGTCATACTGTTCCACCGTTTTTTTGTGACACTTGTCCTGCAAGAGTTCCTTCAGGTCTCCCCTTCAGGCGTTTCAATTGTTCCTACCATCACCTGTGCAGTCTTTTACAATGTAAAAGCTAATGATTCTGCAGTCCAAGACAAAAACTGTACTACTAAATATTCAAGATGATCTTTTCATAACAACTGTAAAAAAATATATATGCAACAAGCAGGAGCAATTATCATTTATATAGCCAGAGATGCAGCAAGCAAAATACAAAATGATATGAAGCATGTATAGGAATCCTCTCACCTCTATGAACAATATCATTCTTGTGACACCAGTGAATTGCTTTGATGAGCTGATAAATGTAGTTCTTGACTTTTTCTGGAGAAACTCCATTTGGCATTTCTTCCAGCAACTCAAGCATGTTCTAAATAAGGAAAAATACAACAAGGTTCAGTGTTAATCTCATTACAATCTGACATGGCTCATTTCAGCTCCTTAGATCCACTCAAAGGCCTAGTTCATGTTCTAGCCAAAAGAATTATGCCAAAGTAACCATGCAAGCACATCTATGGGTCATATTTTCATACTTAGGAGAAATGTTAAAATCTTGTTAACTCATCTGATCTAAATGACAAAACTTTAGGTATTAAAAATGACAGAAATATGTAGGTTACCTATTGCTGACCTTCTGAAAATGTTAGTTCACTGACCCGCATTTAACAAGGTAACCAATTAAATTAACAATTCAACTTAGGTTTATTCTTTTTTCAGGTCATTGACTTAGTAACAATTCCCAGACAGAGGATCAGAAAATTAGCTGGTCAACTAGCATTTTCAAAAAAAGTCAGCACTGACAAGCTACATATTTCTCTCACGTCAGGTTTTTACAACACTGCTTTTCATTTTGTAATTTAAAGTC
>NC_092858.1:135719393-135726864 GCF_032062135.1 Pyxicephalus adspersus
AACCTAGCAATATTTAATTATGGCTTCTAATAATACTGCTAAATTATAACTACTTGTGTAGGGAGAACTACCTCCAATTCTTGATTTTAGTAGCACATTCATGACTAATCAGAGAAACCACATGAAATCAAATAATACCATCATTTTCATTAAGTTTATGTCTGTCAGTGACATAGCAATACGATAAAACAAGGACATTTTGAGGTTTTATCTCAAAGAATTGAATGTAGGACTCAAACATTCATAATGTATTGTTGTCAATTACAGAAGCCTAGCAAGAATCAGATTACTTATATCCATGGGTTCCTAATCCTAAAATTACTTATTATTATTATCACCAATAGCTAGGGAGAGGGCTTTCCTCATTTAAAACAGCTTTCATTTCGAAAAAAATGTGTGTAGTTTCATATATACATACTCAAGCATACACAAATGCATACAAAACTCTTGAAAGTGAAAGTTTGTCTGTTCTTCTGCAAATGTTTACGTTGCTACAAAAAGCTTACATTTTAATACGGTTTTTTGTTTTAAAAAAACTTTTAAATATACCTAATTTTGGCAGTAACATACCTTCTCTCCTAGGGAGCAACAATCACTTTCTGTACTGTATCCATAAAGATACAGTGTTGTCACCCTAGGACAGAACTACAAGACCTTTCCATCTCCTCCTCTAATTAGAGGGAGGTTTTCCTTAGTTCTCCGAGATAACAGTGAACAATGGGGTTGATTTACTCAATGAGATTAAAGCTACGTACACACTTCCAATTATTATCGTTGGAAAACGAACGACGAACGTATATTGTGAGCCCCTTTGAGGGATGGCTAGTGACATGACTATGGACTTTGTACAGTGCTGCGTAATATGTTGGAGCTTTATAAATACCAACCAACCAGGTGCCTTACAATCGATTCTTTCTTCCCAAAGATTTAAAATATCTGTCCTTTCTCAAATTGCAGTAAAATTGGTAAACCCTCTTTTAAACAATGGTCTAGGAATATGGAAATAATAAGTAGAACTGAGCATTCCAAAATTTGTGTAACCTTTACCAATATACAGACTTTGGGCCTGACTTTTGAAAGATCTCCAAGGCTGAAGAGGATACACTTTCATCAGTGAAGTTATGCCAGTAAACAAGGCATAACTGTAATGCAAATAAAGATAAAAAAATAATCCTCTGCACAATTTGGAGTCTCTAACCTTTCTATGGTAAAAACAAAGATCCGAAATTGTCAAGGATGTTAGGTATGTTACCATAACCGAGACCCCTAGAGAACAACATATTGAGAAACTGGTTAGGAGTAACTCAGACTGCATGATCCCATATGCTAGGAGGAGGCATTTAGTAGTTATTCTACCCTGTCTTTAGTGACTAATCCATAAACATAAACATTTAACACAACAATATAAATATTGTAGAGAAATGAGGTAAAGCAATGAAAATCATGATTTAAAATATGCAATGTAAAACAGTTTAAAATATGTGTTAATTAAAATAAACTATATTTTTCCTTTAACTCAAGGATGTCAAAGGTGTTTTTTGGGTCACACATGACTCTCAGGGTTTTTGAATTAAAACGAAGGACCCAACTGTTCTCCTTTTGACAAAGCCTATACTACACCTAAAACCTGTTTTAAGGCCCCATTCTTTGTGCTTAACCATTGTAAACTGTAATTTTTAAATATTTTTTTCTTTTTCTGCAAACAAACCAGTGTAGCCTCCAGCAGCCCTGCAGGCCTTTTTCGGATCTACTGCAATAAATTCGATCCATTGTTTTATTTAATTTTGACGTGTCTGCTTCAAATGACAGAAGTGATTTAAAAGGTTTTTTTAAAAAGTTTTTTTAAAAACTGCTTTTACAAAAAAATAGAAAATAGGTGTTTTTGGTACTTTCACATAGGTGTTAAAGTTAAAAGTTATCCCTCTAAACTGTACAAGTCAAAATTTCTAATGCTATTGTAATATTCAATTTGTCTAATAAGAATTTGATTGCTATATGGATTTGTTAATGAGGGCATTGTATAAAGGTTTAAAGACTACAGGTTTTCACAGTATCTAGGACACAAGTCATGTTGATTAGCACATAAAAAAAAAAAAAATCTGCGAAGCCGCAGAGGAACAAGATCCAACTAAAGCTTCTTCATCTCCTGAAGCATAACACCGCCATATGCTTTCCTAATTGAAGAGACATAAAACCTGTAAAATGTCTGAAGCTTAAAACCACTGCTCACATTTTATAGACAAAAGGGCAAGAATACTCTGCTTTAATTTGTTTCAGTAAATAATTAATGATGATGAACAAAATAGAAAAGACATGACAAGCACACAGCTTTGCAACAAGCTATCCCAAAAAAAGCAATGAAGGAAATTAATATAAATAAGAATAAATATGAAATGACATATGTGGTAAATGGTGAAAATACCCTGAAATACAGGGCTGTACTCCCTTTACCAGGATGAAGATACCCTTGATACCCCCTGAACTGAAAAAGGGCCTAGGAGGACATTTGAGCCTAACTTGCATCAGGCTGCTTAAATCAGTTTTAGTTCAAGGAATCTGGATAGAAAGTGGTACTACTGAAAACTTTCCGGTAGTAAATTGCTTCATAAAGTAATAAAAATAAATGCTTTATAAAAGGGCTGCACTGTAAAAAGAAAGCTTATATTTATCAGTATACGCTGTCAGTCTTTGTTGCCTAAAAAGCTATGGTGCCCTGGGAATCCTCTTCATCCCTAAATCTTCTGGGTGTGTCGGAAGCAATAATGTCACTTACATGTTCAATTCCACTTCCACCGCTTAAAGAGTGTCTGCATTTGTCCAAACTGAGAGCTACAACATGTTAAAGAGGAGGAAGAGGAATGGTCATAAACAGCTTCTAAATCTCTAAACATGTCTGCATTTCTATTTGTGAACCTAAAGTTTTATTCAGCTAATTAATGTATGCAGACAGTTTAGATGCCAAAAGTTTTTATAAGAAGTTCCAGTTTCTCAAGAGTTTCTCAGAGGTTTCTATATTCCATAAGTACATCTGCATGCCTAAATGAAAAGTTGACTGCACCCCCCAACTATTATCAACACATAACTTTGTTTCTCCCCGCTCTTAAGTGTACAGACTCCCATTGACTTAAATAGGCTATGTTTGATTAGCAGGAGCAGCATCCTATATAGAATATTACCATGTAGATGCAGGCAGCCAGCACTGGACTTTTATTAGCAGGAATGCAAACACTTTAAGAAACCACATCCTCTTAAGAAAGAACCCAGAGATATGTAATTATTTGACTGAGCAGCTTTTCATTTAAATGTGTGCATGTACTGGCTAATTGCCTGGCTCAACCTGGCATCAATTCTTCTGTCCCATAGAAGAATAATTTTTGCAATTGAGTAAGTCAGAAACCCTTACATTTATATCTGTACAAGATCAGTGAGTCAGAAAGAATAAAAGCTAAAGCATCAGCATTACAGTCAAGCAGCCAGTCAATTTCAGAGGGAGAGGTCAGTAATGGCAGCTAACACTTTTCTTTCATGACAAATTTCCTTTAAATCAGACTCATATACGCATATACACTTGTGCCATTTTTCTGCACACAGCCAGATTTAAACTACAGGTGCCTAAACCTGGAAACCAGATGACGTTTCTATCCACCTACCTTCTCCACATATTCAAAGACTAGGTATAATTTTCCTCTTCTTCTAAAGGCTTCTTTCAGCTCAACTATATTTTCCTGCTTCAATGTACGAAGCATTTTAAGCTCTCGAAGTGTCGTTTCCTTGACTTCTTCATTTTCTGGTAAAAAGAAAAGGCAAAAAAGGGACAAAAATTAGAGGAATTTTAACAATAGTGTTCTTTAAAATGTACTGTCTGGCTTAAAATTTGTGCTCTCCTCCCATAAGATATGTAATTGCTGGTGTTGAATTGAAGTCACATTTTAAAAACCCAACCATACCTATTAGAATGGGAATTATTTTGTCTCTGTAATAACTTTTTTTTTTTTTTTTTTGCTATATTCCTACTCAATTTATCTGATTTATTAATTCAATGACTTAGAGAAATGAAACAGTACAGTAGTAGCCTAAGCAGGCTATGTGCAAATTTGAAAAGTCACTAGACCAGTGTTTTTAAACCTTTATAAGCATGGATAAACCCCTGAAAAAAAACTTTTTTATAATTACTTTATCCACAACTCACAGTACATTATTGTGGTGGTCAGTAGGAAGAATACCTCTTACACTGACAGCTTTTGGTGAGAATTTCATCCCTACAGATAGCCAAAAAGAACATTGGTGTCCATTACCCTGACCTAAAAGGCACAAACTGCTCATTGCTCAAGGAACCCCTAGTAATCTGTGGAGGAACCCCTTGTTGGGAAATGTGCATCAGGTCAGGTCTAAAATGTGAGAAATGTGAGAAAGAAAAGCAAGACTAAGTAGAAAAAGTAAAGCGAGAATGCGGATAATATAAGTGCTTTAAAATGTAGAAGGAGACATGTATAGACATGTATAAAACTCAGTCTTTCAAATGAATAAAAAAATGTCTGGAGAACTATTAAACCAACAAAGAACTCTTGAATCTGATAATGGATCTGAAAATGTCTTATGTAACTGCCAAGAAGGAGAACTAAGAGCTTCTCTATATGAAGAAGAAACGAAAAGGATGAACAATCAAACACCTATTCAAGTGATCTAAAAGCTGTATTTAAAGTGGGATTAAAGTTCTACTTTTAGGGGTTGGTGATGTCCCATCTGCAATACTGTGTCCTAGCTGCCTGATTTCTTTGGGTTTCTGACAAAAAGCTGGGCTACGCATGTTCAGTATCAGCTTTAGTCACCAGGGAAACTCAGCATTCCCGGCTTCCCATGCACGAGCCAAGATGACGTATGGTTATGTCATTCCGGCACGGTCAATCAAGATGGCCAGAGATCATCCAAAAGAAAAAGTACAGAAGGAAGACTGCAGTGCCCGGAGATCGAACACAGATAAGTGAGTTGGCTGGGTTGAGTTCTGATTTAAGTAATTTAGGGCACTCTCGGATGTGTATTTCTTCTCTTTTACTTTCTATAAAAATAGTAGGCAGGTTAACATATACTTCAATACTTACTGGTTACCTTAAAATATATTAATACTATACAAGTATACCTATACCCAAAGCTTTTTTTTTATTTTTGAATAGAGTGGGGTAGGGTTAGTACTCCAGTTTGGTTTCACTACATAAACATAAATTGATGAACACAAATGAGTCAAGTATACAATGGGAATACAGGAAAAGAAAAAGGATGAAAAAGATTTGCCAATAATTAATTCCGCCTTAGGTAAGACCAAACTATTAAACAGAAAAACCTATTTTACTGTGTGTGATGCTATTCATGAGCAAAAAATGTACTGAATGCAATATTCCAGCTACAAAGCTACTCATTATCGAGCACAATTTAACCATCTATAATAATTTAAAAGAAAGAGCACTTCTAATGTAAGGTCCAAGTGTTTTCTTTCAGCAGGAAATACTCCCACCTCCAAATTATAATTCTTTGAAATACAGCAAATAGCGAAGAAAAAACAAAAACTCGGAGGTTTCCAAAAAGCAACTACTGTATTGACAACCAGACATTGTTGACAGAATATATGGGTATTTGTTTTCTGAAAAGCACGTTTTCTTCTAGGTAAATAAATTAGAAGTTACTTTCAGAAAACAGAAAAATTAAGGAAAACCAAGAATGTTTGAAATCAGAAGCCTTATATTCCTATAGTCACCAATGTGATGGGTGAATACCATTGCCATGATATTTTGACAAAAAGGTTTTTAAATTGAAACATTTATGTAGCATATACAATAGAGACCCTAATAATTTAATGATTGCATGAAGTTGTATTTGTTAAACCTGGTTTGGAAATTAAATGCTATCCCACTGTACTAGATTAGGGAGAAATCAAAAATAAGTTACATTAATTTAAGGTGAATGTATCCAGAAATCCTACATTAAGCATTAGACAAATAACAAAGTAGTCTGCCAGAATGTAAACCCAGAAAACAAACTTGGAAAAAGTTCACACTGTTACATGTATCTATTATTAAAGCTGTTAATATGCACAAGGGTAACAACAGGTATAGATATAAAGCGGAATAACAAAATCTTGGTTTGTTTAGTGTCAAGGGACAACATTGTAAACAATACAATCCGCTAGAGACTAGCCAAGGGCCCCACACATGGTGTTACATCAGAAGACAATTTGAAACTTCAATACAGTCATGAGAAAAAGTAAGTTCATTCTCTTTCAATTTTAAATGTTTACAAGATGAGACATAATAAACATTCAACAAGTCCTTAGCAAGTTCTAATTTTTTTTTTAATTTCACCTTATATGTTAACACACAACAGATTTCACCTTGTCTTTTTTTATTTCACATATCCATATGACTTTATCAGTCTCACATGTCATTGTAAAGAGGTTTTGGGCCACTTTTTTTTTTTTACCACATTGAGGTTTGTGACCATTGGTTTCTGCACAGCTGCCTGAACACAGAATTTCAATCAGCTTTAGGTCTGCACTTTGACTTGGCTATTGCACCGCCTGGATTCTTTTCATTTTTTTTAGCCATTCTGTAGGTTTGTGTGCTTTGGATCATCGTCCTGCTGCATGATCCAATTAGCTGTTGCACAAATGGCCCCACTTTTGATTCTAGAATACTATGGTATACAGAAACGTTCATGGTTGAAACCAAATGTTGGTGCTGTGCATTATGCCCAAATAAAAATACATTTATAGACCTGCCAAGGGCCAGATTACTTTTTTTATTATGTCACTATATACAAAACCTTACAATTGAAAGAGGGTGTACTTCTTTCTTTTTTCACACCCGTATTCCAGACCTAATTTTTCCTTGTTAAATAAATAATGACACGGTGTAATATGTCATGTGGTGTTGTTCATCCGAGGTTGTATTTTACAAAAAAGGATAAGTGATGTCCCTTCTGCAATATGCATTCTTATTTGCCTGAATGCCATCTACTTCTGTCAAAATTTACTGAGCTGCACAAGAGCAGCTTGGCGTAAGAAGCTGGGATACCCAGCACATTCCAGTTTCCCCTGTGCTGCCAGGACTGAATGAATTCCTGTGCACCTGCACAGGAGTTACTTCACTCCGGCCTAGCCAATCAAGTTGGCTGAATAACTATAACTAAAAGAAGTTTTTCCTGTAGATACACTTTGAGTTCACATTGGATGATCCTCTTCAGCAGCGTTTACATTACTAATTTGAGGTTGGCAACATGGAGGGCTAAACTGCTGCTACAGAGAACCATGGAAATGTAAATTATACATTTCCTGATCACTTTTTACATTTTACAAAAGTTTTAAAAAGTAGCAGCTGTGTAGCTTAAAGACATATAATAATATGTAAGCTTCTTTATGTCTTGTCTTGACAAGCACACACTACTTTACAGAACTTATATTTAACTTTATTTTTGAAGCTTT